>NC_057800.1:100455169-100664128 GCF_018294505.1 Triticum aestivum | reverse complement strand
ATAGTGGGGAGATGGAGGACTTCTTACCTTGATCTTTGGTGCCTCCCTCTCCCTTTCCAACACATCCTCCTCCTCCATAGTGCTTGGCGAAGCCCAGCCGGAGTACTGCAACTCCATCACCACCACGCCGTCGTGCTGCTGCTGGAGCCATCTTCCTCAACGTCTCCTCCCCCCTTGCTGGATCAAGAAGAAGGAGACGTTACGCTGACCGTACGTGTGTTGAACACGGAGGTGCCGTCCGTTCGGTGCTAGGATCTCCGGTGATTTGGATCACGTCGAGTACGACTTCCTCATCCCCGTTCTTTGAACGCTTCCGCGCGTGATCTACAAAGGCATGTAGATGCAATCCAATCACTCGTTGCTAGATGAACTCATAGATGGATCTTGGTGAAACCGTAGGAAATTTTTTGTTTTCTGCTACGTTCCCCAACATGCACATCACTATAAGCCTTGCAAGCAATGTGATTAATGAGTTAGTTGCGGGATGATGCATTACGGAATGAGTAAAGAGACTTGCCGGTAACGAGATTGAACTAGGTATGATGATACCGACGATTGAATCTCGGGAAAGTAACATACCGATGACAAAGGGAATAATGTATGTTGTTATGCGGTTTCACCTCTAAAGATCTTCGTAGAACATGTAGGAGCCACTATGAGCATCTAAGTTCCGCTATTGGTTATTGATCGGAGATGTGTCTCAGTCATGTCTACATAGTTCTCGAACCCGTAGGGTTCGCACGCTTAACGTTCGATGACGATTTGTATTATGAGTTATTTGTTTTGGTGACCAAGGTTTGTTCGGAGTCCTGGATGATATCACGGACATGACGAGGAGTCTCGAAATGGTCGAGAGGTAAATATTGATATATTGGAAGGTTATATACGGACACCAGAATGGTTCCGAAGAAGATCGGGGATTTTTCAGAGTACCGGGAGGTTACCAGAACCCACCGGGAAAGATAATGGGCCTATTGGGCCATAGTGGAGAGAGGGAGGCTGCCACAAGAGGTGCCCCCCCCAAGCCCAAACCGAATTGGCCTAGGGTTGCCCCCCCCCCACTTTCCTTCTCCCTCTCCCCCTTTCCCCTTTCCCCTTTCCATTATATGGAAGGAGGGGGGCCGAATCCTACTTGGACTGGGAGTCCAAGTAGGACTCCCACCTTGGCGCCCCCCCCTTGGGCCGGCCACCTCCTCCTCCCCCCTTTATATATGGGGGCAGGGGCACCCCAAAGGCACAATATCAATTGTCTTAGCCGTGTGTGGTGCCCCCTCCATAGTTTACCACCTCGGCCATATTGTCGTAGTGCTTAGGCGAAGCCCTGCGCGGATCACATCACCAACACCGTCATCACGCCGTCGTTCTAACGGAACTCTCCCTCGTCCTCAATTGTACCAAGAGCTCGAGGGACGTCATCGTGCTGAACATGTGTTGAACACGGAGGTGTCATACGTTCGGTACTTGGATCGGTTGGATCGTGAAGACGTTCGACTACATCAACCGCGTTACTAAAAGCTTCCGCTTTCGGTCTACGGGGGTACGTGGACACACTCTCCCCTCTCATTGCTATGAATCTCCTAGTTAGATCTTGCGTGATCGTAGGAAATGTTTTGAATTACTACGTTCCCCAACAATAATTGTCTCATGATGAATATCATCCAACAAGTCACTGATCCAATGCCTACGACTTTATCTTATATTGTTCTTGCTAAGTTACTACTGCTATCGTCACTATTGCACTTGCTACAAAACTACTACTATCACTGTTACCGTTACTATTACTGTTGTCACTATTATCAAAACTATCATATTACTTTGCTACTGATCACGTTGCTGCAGATAATTAATCTCCAGGTGTGGTTGAATTGACAACTCAGCTGCTAATACCTTCAAATATTCTTTGGCTCCCCTTGTGTCGAATCTATAAATTTGGGTTGAATACTCTACCCTCGAAAACTATTGCGATTCCCTATACTTGTGGGTTATCAAGACCTTTTTTTGGCGCTGTTGCTGGGGAGCATAGCTATAGTTGTTGAGTCACTTGGGATTATTATCAATTTATCACTATGAAGAATCTGAAGGATTATAAGACTAAGATTTATCCCTCTAAGACGAGGGGAGGTAAGGAACTGCCATCCAGTTCTGCTTTAGATTCACCTTTTGTTATAAGTAAACTTGCAATACCACCACATGCTATCAATTCTGATATGTCGCAAGTTATTGATGATGTTACTTCTGCTATGGATAATGCCTATGATGATGCTAGTACCTTGCTTGATGATGATGATGTGCCACTTGGTGACTTTCTTGATGAACAAATTGCTAGAGTAATACAACTTGATGTTGTTGAATCTGATGATGAGCTTGAAACTGAAACTCCCGAAACACCTGTTAGAACTAGCCTTCCTAGATATGAATTGCCTAAGGTACCAGAATATGTTATGAATGAGGAGACAACTAGAGATATTCTTCCTTGTAGGGATAGAGATGATCTAGATAAATTATTATGCAAGTATAAGGAAAAATCTCTGACTGCTAGAATGAAATATGATGCTAAGTTCGCTACTTCACCAATCTTTATTGATGATAGGATTATGGATTCTCTGTCAACCCAGAGTTAATTACTTTGGTTGAATCAGATCCTTTCCATGGTTATGAAACTGAAACTGTTGTGGCACATCTTACTAAGTTGAATGACATAGCCACCCTTTTTACTCATGATGAGAAGACTCGCTATTACTTTATTCTCAAATTATTTACTTTCTCACTAAAGGGTGATGCTAAAGCTTGGTACAATACTCTTGCTCCTGGTTGTGTGCGTAGTCCCCAGGATATAATTTATTACTTCTCTGAAAAATATTTCCCTGCTCATAAGAAACAAGCTGCTTTACAGGAAATATTTAACTTTGTTCAAATTAAAGAAGAGAGTCTCCCACAAGCTTGGGGAGGCTTTTCTAGTTACTTAATGCTTTACCTGATCATCCTCTTAAGAAAAATAAAATACTTGATATATTCTATAATGGACTAACTAATGCTTCTAGGGATTTCCTAGATAGTTGTGCTGGTTGTGTTTTCAGGGAACGAACTGTTTGGCAAGCTGAAGAATTATTGAATAATATGTTGAAAAATTATGTTGATTGGACTCTTCCTGAACAAGAGGTTAAACCCACTCGGAAGAAGAGGGGTATATTATATCTCAGTCCTGAAGATATGCAAGAGGCAAAGAAATCTATGAAGGAAAATGGTATTAAAGCTGAGAATGTCAAAATTTACCTCCTATTGAAGAAATACATGGGCTTAATACACCACCACTTCCTAAGGTGGTAGAGGTAAATTATCTAATGAAGTTCAATGACAATGACAATCCTCAGAATATGCACCCTAGCCAATGTCTTTATGAGTTTGAAAATTACATTAGAAAACAAGATCACTTCAATGCAAATGTTATGAAAGAATTGAAATACAATTCTGATATGATTGCTCGCTTGAGTGACTTGTTATTTAGAATATCAAATGATGTTAGAGGTGTTGGAAAGCATGCTTCTATGGTTCAAACTTAGTTAGAACAAGTTGCTAAATCTCAAAGAGAATTGCTTGATGAAATGAATAATAATATACATGACTTTGCTGTTAGAGTAGCAACTAGAGGAGGTAAAATGACTCAGGAACCACTTTATCCTGAGGGACACCCAAAAAGAATTGAACAAGATTCACAAAGAGTTAACACTAATGCACCTAGTCCTTCTAGAAAGAAAAAGAAGAAGAAAAATGATAGGACTTTGCATGCTTCTAGTGAACCTGAAATAGAAAAACCTCCTCATAATGATAATGAAACTTCTATCACTGATGCTGAAACCCAGTCTGGTAATGAACACTCACCTTCTGATAATGAAAAAAGAAAATGATTAGGTTCATGAAAATACTCAAACAAATAATAAAGAACCAGACAATGATGTTGAGATAGAACCATCAGTTGATCTTGCTAACCCACAACCTAAGAATAAGAGGTATGATAAAAGTGACTTTGTGGCTAGAAAACATGGTAAAGAAAGAGAACTGTGGGTTCAAAAACCTATGCCCTTTCCACTAAAGTCAACTAAAAAGAAAGATGATGAAGAATTTCAACGCTTTGCTGAAATGCTGAGGTCAGTCTTTTTGCGTACTCGCTTGACTGATATCTTGAAAATGCCTCCTTATGCAAAGTACATGAAAGACATCATCACCAATAAAAGAAAAATACTGGAAGCTGAAATCTCCACTATTCTTGCTAATTATACTTTTAAAGATGGAGTACCTAAAAAACCTGGAGATCCGGGGATACCAACTATACCTTGCTCTATCAAAAAGAATTATGTGAAAACTGCTTTATATGATTTAGGAGCTGGTGTTAGTGTTATGCCTTTCTCTTTATATAAAAGACTTGATTTGAATAAACCCACACCTACTGAAATATCTTTGCAAATGGCTGATAAATCAACTGCCATACCTATTGGTATTTGTGAGGATGTGCCCGTTATTGTTGCCAATGTTACTATTTTGACTGACTTTGTTATACTTGAGATGCCCGAGGACGACAACATGTCGATTATCCTTGGTAGACCCTTCTTTAATACTGCAGGGGCTGTTATTGATTGCAATAAAAGCAAGGTCACTTTTCACATCAATGGTAATGAGCATACGGTGCATTTTCCGAAGAAACAACTCCAAGTGAATGGTATTAATGTTATTGAAATATCTCCGACAATCACTATTGGAAGTTTTCAAATACCTCTACCTACCGCTAAAAAGAAATATGAAATGCTTATTGTTGGGGACATTCATATCCCCATTGAGGTAACTTAGTGATTTACGAAAGTTCTTCGGTTTCATGCTAATCGAAAGTGGTTGTTAATAAGACTTGATCAACCTTATTAATGGATCATTTTTGAGAGGTATGGAGTTGATGAATTTAGTAAGCACTACCTTCTGTCCCTACTTTTTGTTTTCTATTTATATTAGTCAAATAAAATAAAATACCATGTTTTTTCTTTTTTCTGAATTCCTCGTGCAATAAAAAATGACCCAAAAATAAAAGTTCTCATAATGCTCTGGAAACTTAATATGATTTTTTTCTAAATATTTAAGAATTTTTGGTGCAAATAATATTAGAGGGAGGTGCACCGGTGGGCTCAACCCACCTGGACGCGCCAGGAGCCCCAGGCCCGCCCTGGTGGGTTGTGGTCCCCCTCACTTATGTCTTCACACCACATCATCACCTACCTCCAGAAAAAAATCACCATTGCTCTCACTCTCGTGTTCTTGCTCTCAAACCCGCGGATTTCGATCTCTTTGCTCGAAGCTCCATTTCCGAAACTGTTTCATGGGATTGTTGCTTGGTATGTGACTCCTCCGTTTGTTCAGTTAGTTTTATATTTTGAATAATTAGTTACTCTTGGTGCTGCTGTAGATGAGCTTGCATGTTGAATTCTTAGAGTTCTAAGTAGTTTGAATGCTTGCCATGGCCTCTATGTATCCCCATGAGTAGTTGCTATCAATTTTGTAAAGTTTTGTTAATAATTTGTTGTCACTCAAAAATTTCAGAAAATTGTACGTGAATACGATGAACCTTTTTGGAAGGAGTCCTTCGAGGAGGAGATCCTCGGGGGCATCTTCTAGTGACAGCTCCACTCACCGGTCTTATGTTGAACCAACTGAAAGTTCCACATGAGATGCCACCACCAAAACATGCTTATGGCCTTGTGATGACTACATGGTGCGTGTAGGCATTAAGGAGGAATTTGAGCAATATGTTCACAATGCCAGCCTCGGTCCTTATATTTCAGATAAGTGCGATCAACACCACATTCTCACTGAATCATTTGTCAAAGGATTTAAATTCCATCCCTATGAGTCTAGGGTGTCGTTTATGCTTTATGAAAATCCATTTACCATATCACTGGAGAGATTTGCTCAACATTGCAAAATTCCATTCTGGGGTTCACTTGATGAACCACCAAGAGCTGAGTTCCAATCATTTTTGACTAGTCTTTGTTATGTTGAGACGAGGGGAGTGACACAAGGTAGAATAAATAGCATTCATTTTCCCGCAATTCAATACTTTGCATTATTTAATTGGAAATGTATCATAGGCAAGCAAGATTGTAGTACTCTTTGTGCTCCAGACTTGAGCCTCATACGCACCGCTCTCACCGGTGATAGGAGTTATAATCTTGGGGAGATTGTTGCATGCAGTTTACAACACAACGCTAACAATGGGTTTTTCTATGGTGGAATTTGTGCCACGGGTTTAGCAAGAGAGTTGTTTGTTTCACCTTTGCCCTTTGACCCTATCCTACCCATGCAGTATTTAGACTTTGATGCTATGAAGAATCAAAACATCCTTAAAGTAGATATTCATTTCACCTATAGCTTATTGTTTAACCAAACATCTGTTGTGCACACATATTTTCCTGCGCCTGCTCTCTTTGATCATCAGAGTAGGGGAAGATATTTTGTTCTTGAGAGTGAGGCCCGAGCTCACAACGTGGCGGTTGTGGCTGCACGGCAGGCTGAGGCATCCGCACCAAGAGCCCCCGTGAGCTACCACTCCAACTACTACCCAGGCTTCTGATTGATTACCAAGTTAGGTCAAAATCCTAAGCTTGGGGGAGTACGTGTTTCCCACCAACATTACATTCATGTTCACTTATTTCATTTGTCAGTGTCCACACTTTTTCATTGTATCATCAATGCTTAATTTTATTTTTCTCGCTTTCTTCTTGTGTGTTTGAAAAACCTTAGAAAAACCAAAAAGATAGTTATAGTTAGTTTACTTTATATGCATGCTTAGTTGTAGTACTAAAAAGAAAACCCAAAAAGATTTCCTTGTTCTTCTTCTGCTTGTTGGGAGCTTTCCCGTGTAAATAGTTTTTCTCATTTTTTTTCTTTTTCCTTTTATTTGCTTGTTCAAGAAAACCAAAAACTCCAAAAATATTTCATTGTGTTTTTCTGAACTTGTTTTATTTTTATTCGAGTCTTACCGAGGAGAAGACCACGATGAAAATGTTGAGTGGTTCTCATATGAATAATTGTTGATCTAATAAAGAACCTATATTACCTTGTCTTCTCTTGTTGAATAAAATGTTTGCAGATTCCAGCTTAGTCCAC
Organism: Triticum aestivum; assembly: GCF_018294505.1. Taxonomy (NCBI): domain Eukaryota; kingdom Viridiplantae; phylum Streptophyta; class Magnoliopsida; order Poales; family Poaceae; genus Triticum; species Triticum aestivum. The sequence goes on along the minus strand of NC_057800.1, from coordinate 100,656,982 downwards.
GGCACTCGTACACTATTATTATTTTTACATCATTCGATCATGCAAGTGAAAGGCAATAATGACAATATTCAATGAACTAGTCGTGGCAGAGAGAAATGGGTATGAACTCGACTTGTTCTGCTTGTGTAAATATGTTTAACCTAGTATCCATGATTCAGCCCATTATGATTAAACGTGTTTGCAATGACAATTAGAGATTATAGTTTCTCATGCCATGCATAAGTATCTAGGAGTGGATAATGATTTATCTTGGATATCAACATTGTGTTAAAATGATTGTCGGTGTCAAAACCGGTGGATCTCGGGTAGGGGGTCCCGAACTGTGTGTCTGAGGCAGATGGTAACAAGAGCCAGGGGACACGATGTTTACCCAGGTTCGGGTCCTCTTGATGGAGGTAATACCCTACGTCCTGCTTGATTGATATTGATGATATGAGTATTACAAGAGTTGATCTACCACGAGATCGTAGAGGCTAAACCCTAGAAGCTAGCCTATGGTATGATTGTTGTTGTCCTACGGACTAAACCCTTCGGTTTATATAGACACCGGAGGGGGCTAGGGTTACACAGAGTCGGTTACAAGGGAGGAGATCAACATATCCATATTGCCAAGCTTGCCTTCCACGCCAAGGAAAGTCCCATCCGGACACGGGACGAAGTTTTCAATCGTGTATCTTCATAGTCCAACAGTTCGGCCAAAGGATATAATCCGGCAGTCCGGAGACCCCCTAATCCAGGACTCCCTTAGTAGCCCATGAACCAGGCCTCAATGACGATGAGTCCGGCGCGCGGATTTGTATTCGGCATTGCAAGACGGGTTCCTCCTCCGAAAACTCCATAGAAGATTTTGAACACAAGGATAGTGTCTGTCACACCCTGCATTTTGTAACACTTCATTTGCATTAATAAAGCATGAAAATTTGGACCAACAAAAACTTTTGCATCATTTGGCTTTTTATTTTGGAGTTAGTTTTTCTCTCTGTGATTTTCAAGTGCTCTACAAAGTCAACAATTTCACCCTCTATATTTCATCTCCTTGCCCCAAACTTCTGCCCAATGATCATGCCATGTGTATAGTGCAATGTAGTATTTTCTTACAAAAATAATTTGGCCAAAAAGTATTTTCTAAAATTAGATTTCCAAAAACCCTTTAATTGAGATTTGCACTGCAAGTACTTAATTAAGGGTAGCAAAAATATTTCCAAAAATATGCTTGACTCCTATTAGATATAGGATACCCAGAAACTACAAACAGATAATTTTAGAAGTTATTTTCCTATTTTATTTAAAGGATTTTTCTTAAGGCCAAAAATGGTCTTTAATAGGGAAAAATTATTTTATTGATTCAAAAATATTTGACAAAAATCAGGGAAACTCAGTGGGCATATATTTCCCATATATAAGAGTTTCAACATATGGTCATGATCAAAATGTTGGACAAAACCTCCCAAAACCATTTCTACCCATTTCAAGGATTTGAAATATTTCTACAGGAAATATTTTCATAAAAATCCAAGAAAAATCCAGCAAGTGACAAATGCATGTTGTGATCACCTTGCAAAGCCTCAAGTCAATTAAAGTCATTTTGGTTCACCAAAATGCCCCAAAACCCACTCTGACCAGAACCAAATTTGAACAAGTTTGTACTACCAACTTTCTCTCTTTGACCCCAACTTTTGTGAGCATGTTCACATGGCCAAATGAGGCCACTACACCAAGTAGTGCATCAAGTGTTATGCTCAACTAGATCTACACAAGTCTATTTCTGCTAATTTCTAGGGTTTACCAAAGTTACACAGGCAACTTTTCCCAAATGAGCTCAAATTTGGTGGCACACGCTATTTCTAAGTGTCATTCCATCCTGTTAAGTATCATGGCAATTGGAGTTCATTTGCTTGCCAAAACCTTTATCAAACACCTTCTGCCATTTTTCCAAAAACACCATTTTGACCCCTTCCACTAATCTCCCTGAGCTCAACTTTTTACCACAGCTCCTCCTAGTCCCCTTTCACCTCCAGTAACAAGGGCAAATCCATAGCTCACTTATTGTATGGGTAAAACCCCACTTTCTCTCTCTGGATAGCCCATTTGCACACTTCTTCTTCCTCTCCCCTCACCCCAGTGGCCATCCATCGCATCCAATGCACCACCCCATTACTTTACTCACCCCTAGACCTGCTAGACACCAAAGGACGCGCTCACCATGCATAAAGAATGGCCATGCCGGCCATTTGGGCGCTCTGGAGCGCGCTACAGTGCGCTCCCGCACTGTAGCCGCCCCCTTCCAACCACCTCCGGCCACCTCGGGCCTCCCCCGCGCGCCTGCCGATGCGCCTCGGCGTCCGCAGCATGCTACACCGTTGCCCCCCTCCTCTCTCCTCCTCCCCGCGCCTCCGCGCTAGCGAACAGAGGCCGCCCGAGCGCGCCAATGGAGCGGCGCACACGCGCGCGTCTCTGACCTCTCCCCGCTCTCTCCCTTAGCTCCCCTCGGCGTAGTCCACGCCCAGGAACACCCCAGACACGGCGCTAGCTCCTCCCGAGCCCTGTGGCGACGAGCAGGAGCTCTCCGGCGCACGAGTCCACGGCACCTCGCCCTTCGCCTATTTAAATGCCTCCCCGAGCCCTTCTCTCCTCACCACTCGCTCTCTGCACCACCAAAACCGCCCCCTGCACCCCCAGTTCCTCTCCAGAGCCGCCCGAGCTCGAGATCGAGCTCGAGCTCCACCGCTTCGGCTCGCCGAAGTTCGCGAGGTATAGGCCTCCCCCGCTCCTCCTCTGCCTCGATCTGGAACCCCTGCATCCCTCTGATCATTTCCCCCCTCTTCCCCGCTTCTTTTGCAGCCGGAACGGTCGGAACGACCACCACCCGAACCTCCTCCGCCACAAGACCTCGTCGCCGGCGAACCAGGCCACCCCGGCGACCAACACCACCTCCATCTGAACGATGGATCCTCCCTGAGCACAACGGTACCACCCACGCGTCCTCCCGTGCCCTGTATCACCGCCGGCGAGCTCGCCATCGCCTCTGTACAGAGGTAGACGACGACGGCCGTGGGCCCTGTCCGTCAGCCTCACGCCCTGACGGGTGGGACCCACCCGTCAGGTATAAACATGCACGCGCGCGCATCGGTTCGCTGCGTCGGCTGGAGGCGTATTTTCCAAATACGCCTTCGACGTGGCCGCCCTGCGCGGGCAGGATTCCCTCTGGGCCTGCTACACTGTGGCCCTTCTGGCCCAGTTGCACAGTGCTGCTTCTCCTTTTTCTTTTTCTGGATACTTGCAAAAATTCCACAGGATTAAATATTAATCCAAATGCAACAATCCCAGTTCCTAAATTCTTGTAAAAATCCCACCTATTTACTAGTGCAACTTTCTTTCAAATCCAACTACCTTTTCTTCACTGTAAATATTTAAATGTGATTCTAAGCATTTAAATATGCCTTTGTAAATCCATTTCTCCCATTCTGCTACACCAAGTCCAAAACTAGGAATTTTCCCCTTCTTAGTTTTCAACCTAGTATTTTACAAAAATAAGTTGACATTTTTCTGAGCACTTTGGTTTTTCTATTTTATTATTGCCTTACTTTTCTCGTTATTATTTTGTGATGATAGATTGCGTTGCTGACGAAGGAGTTGGACCAGAAGACTTTGAAGACCCAGAAGACTTTGCTAAGCCAGGCAAGCAGCCCTTTGACCATGTCTATGAAACCCTTTTTATGCATGTCATATAGCACTTCATTAGTGTTGCTTCGGAATCATGATGAGAGGGTAACCACTTTGGTGGATTGCCTTCGTTACTTCCTTGTTGATACCTGCATTGTGCATGACCCTACCTTCTTATGAGGGTTATGCCGGTGGGAGTAGATAGGATGCTAAGTAGTGCTACGCAAAGGGACGGGTATATGCATGGTGATGGAGACACAGTATTTTCAAAAGACTTTTCGAAAACCCCATCGAGTGCCACTTATGCCCGGGGAGACAATGAGATGGGTAACCACTTGATGATGAAGTGGTGTACCGAGGCAAGTGTGTGTTGTTTTCAAAAATGGGTTAGATTTAAGATTTGTCGACTGCCCCAACCTTACATGAGCAACCACTCTACCCTTATATGGGAAAGGGCATTATTGATTACTTAGGTCGATACTAGCTTGGAGCCTGCATTACTAGTGACGGGGGAGAGTTGGTGCTCTCTCTCGGGACGGGGTCGTGCCAGGTAGGGCGGCCATGACTGTTTTTACAGGGCACCGGATACACCGTTGTGTCCCCTCTCGGATGTTATGATCTGAAGTGAGTCTCGCATGATGTACATCATGAGGATACGGAACAACAAGTGGACTCCTTGTTAGTGTCGTCTAGGGAAAGATAATGATTGGGTGCTTACCCCGGGTACTTGAGGTATCGCGGGTCATGGATGACACGGATGTTCCCCGGATCTTGTGGGTAAAGTGTGCAACCTCTGCAGAGTGTAAAACTATTCGAATAGCCATGTCCACGGTCAAGGACAGTTGGGCGGTGCTGCTTAAACTACGTCCACGTGTTTACAAACCAGTGTGTGTGTTGGATAAGTGGGAAGAACTACTTGGGTCAAGTCAAGGACTTACATGATTGAGTTGGGTTGGTGCCCACTCTATTTATGTTGATATCTGTAAGCTGTCCTCATGGTTACTTGAATTCTCCTGATGCATGTCTTACACGTTGTTGAACATGTCATTGCACTCAAAACTAGCTTTCCGCAAAAATTTACCTATATCATGCATTGTTGTATCTTGAACCAAAACATGGGTTGCTTGCGAGTACATTCAAAGTACTCATTGGCTTGCCACTGGTTATTTAATTGGCCAGGCATGGAAGAACAGGAGTTCGAAGAAGAATTCTTTGGAGACGAACATGCGAACTAGGACGCTTCCCAGTCAGAATGCCTGTAGGGTTAAGGCAGATGGCATGGGTTCTACTTATCGATGAATATTTCCGCTGCTTGTGTTTCATTTGATGTTCAGCCCTTAAGGCTTTATCTATGTAAGACTTGACCATAATGGTCATGATTTGTGTAAGACGGTATGTATGGATGTAAGACTCTTGTTATTCAGCTTCTGTGTGTTCAGTGAGCATTGATCTCTGGGATCACTGTACACGTGCATTCGGTGATCTCGACTTATGAGTCGGGGTCCCCACAGAGCTGGTATCAGAGCCATCCTAACTGTAGGAAGCCTTAGTTAGCATGGGCGTTAGTTAGCTTGAGACCATCTAAACTTCTCTTCTTTTCTAAAGCTTACCCCACCCAAGATATATTGCCCTTATTGACCACTCCCATTCAACCTTTGTGGATGGTTGCCATACCCGAAGACTTCCTGACCACTGGATTTCCCGTTCTTCTCGAGGATAGCCTCAAGAAGTGCCAGTTTCACCGAGCCCCCATTTTCACCTACCATGAGCATTGGATCAATGAAACCGAGATAGAGTATCATGTGGAAGTGGTCGTGAAGGCTAATGACTCTCCAACAAGCTGGTTCTTCGAGGGACCCCAGATGGCAACACTGGTTCTTGCCGTCGAGATGGCAACCCTCAAGGCACTCACCCGCCTCCGAGACCTCCTTCCAGAGATGGCAGACGAGTTGGCAACCCGCTTCTTGCCTTATCGGAAGGAAGGTGAGGATGAGAACAGTGCACCAGCCCCATCATTAGAAGAAGGACTTCCACTCCGATTCCAGACCTACTTCAGCCTTTGTGCCGATAGTTTGGCGCAACACTTGGCCTCGGAATCGATGAAGCTCTGAAAGGAACTTCATGAGACCAAGGCACTTCTTCACCAATCACAAGAGAAGACGGATAGGATCGAGAAGGAAGGTGCTTCCCCTGGTCAACCCGCAATCACATACAGAGGCGGAAGACCCCCAAAGGATGGAGAACCACCACAGCAACACCGCATGAGCGCAAAGGAATACCGCAAGCTCTTCGCACCACCGGCAAAGCAACACCGTGTTGAGCTCCTTCACTCCCCCACCCCTTCAAGTGAAGAGGAAAGTCAGGCCACCGATGACGAGGAGGAAGACCCAGAAGAGCCAGACTATGAGACCGAGCATTCCACCACTTAGGCATCATTCGCAACCCGGATATGCCCGTTAGCAACCCCTACGGTAGGATAGGTCGTGTACCCCTATGCGAAGTCGAGTCCTTGTAATGGTTCATATGAAACCATGTAGTGTTGTGTTTGCTTTGATGTGTTTGATGGACGTCGTGCTTTCCTTCGGGAACTTGTAAGCAACTACATCACCCATTTGGATTTCAATGAATGTGTTTGGCCTTTTGGACCTTGCATGAAAACAATTGGTGTCATACCAACCCCCTTACTAGGCATCCCACCTATATTGCTTTTCCCATCTTTCCCAATCATGAGACCTTGACCGCTCCAACAGGATGCCTGTTGTAACTCGTACTGGTACCTCTACCCAGCAGCAAGAAGCCGTAGAAGGAGCCAGTCAGGACCAAACCCAAGGACAAGTTCCACCACCGCCACCACCTCCAAACATGGACATGGCTCAGCTTCTCCAAGCCTTCCGAGAGGAATGCCAAGCCAACACTGCAGTCCTCCAGATGATTGCTCAAGCTGTCAACCGCCAGCCGGCGGGAAACGGCAATGGACGTTCCACGTTGGTGGAGTTCAAGAAGCATGCACCACCCACCTTCATCAAGACTGCTGAACCCCTAGATGCAGACGACTGGGTCCGCACCATTGAGGATCTGCTGGAACTAGTCGGATGCACTGAGGACCGTGAGAAGGTGGCATATGCTGCTCACTATCTCGGGGGAACTGCTAGAGCTTGGTGGGATGGATTCAAGGCCATGCATGCTGAGCGAAACATCACTTGGAATGACTTCAAGGCAGAATTCCGCAAAGCCCACATTCCTGCCGGAATCATGGCCATCAAGAAGCGTGAGTTCCGAGCCCTAAAGCAAGGTAGTAGCACTGTCAAGGAGTACATGCAGAAGTTCAGTGTTCTCTCAAGGTATGCCCCTGAAGATGTCAGCACTGATGCTGCCAAAAGGGAGCGCTTCATGGAAGGCCTTAACTAGACTCTGCAGTACTCGCTTGTTGTGTGTGACTGCCCGACCTTTCCTGATGTGGTGAACAAGGCACTCATGCTTGAAGATAAGTGACGTGCTTTGGATGACACCCGTAAGCGCAAGATGATCAGCAAGGGTAGCTCCAGCAACCAGAAGCCTCGCCCGTGGTAGCCAGCCCCGGTCAAGCCAACCTATCAGCAGCCAAGAGCTCCTGCACCCCGCACCAACTATCCACCCCAGCAGTATGCCAACCCCAGGCCAGCTTACAACAACCCCAATAACAATGCCGGCAAGAGCAGCAACCCCAACCAAGTCACTTGCTTTGGATGTGGTCAGCCAGGACACTACTCCAAGAATTGCCCCAACAAGAAGCCCGACGCCCCGCGCCCCAATGCGCAGGACCCAGGACAAGGCCGTGGAATGCCACTAAGGAACCAAGCTCCCCGCAACCCGCCCAACAATGGCAGGGGTTGTGTGAATCATGTCACTGCTGAAGAAGCCCAGGAAGACCCGGACGTCGTGCTGGGTACGTTCCTTGTCAACTCAACACCTGCAACTGTCTTGTTTGATTCTGGAGCCATGCATTCATTTGTCACCCAAAGGTTTGCATTAAAAAGTGGCATGACCCCTACACCCCTGAATAACCCTATGGTGGTACAAACCCCCGTAGCAGAGATGAGAGCCAAGATAGGATGTAAAGGAGTCGGGATTGTCATTAACGGGGTAGACTTCCAAGCAGACCTTATCATCTTAAGATCACAAGGCTTGGATGTGATCTTAGGAATGAATTGGCTCATCAAGCACCAAGGCTTGTTAGATTGTGCCAACCGGACCGTCACAGTGACCAATGACCAAGGAGTCGAAGTTAAGTTTGCTCCCAACCCCTCCTCTGCTCAAGGCGCCCAAGTCAACTGTCTGTCAAAAGTTGGATTGGAGCAACTGCCGGTAGTATGCGAATACCCCGATGTCTTTCCTGATGAGCTACCGGGAATGCCTCCTGACTGAGACATTGAGTTCATCATCGAGCTCATGCCCGGAGCAGGACCCATCTATAAGAAGCCTTATAGAATGGGATCTGAAGAGTTAGCAGAGTTGAAGAAGCAACTGGAAGAGCAGTTGAGGAAGGGATTTATCTGCCCTAGTGCCTCCCCTTGGGGATCACCTGTTCTGTTTGTGGCAAAGAAGGATGGTACCATCCGCTTATGCATTGACTACCGCTCCCTCAATGAAGTTACAATCAAGAACAAGTATCCACTTCCCAAGATTGAAGATCTGTTTGATCAACTCAATGGGGCCAAGGTGTTCTCCAAGATCGATCTCAGATCTGGGTATTACCAGCTGAAAATCAGACCCCAAGATATTCCGAAGACGGCATTTGTAACCAGATATGGCCTGTACGAGTGCACGGTCATGTCCTTTGGATTGACCAATGCCCCAGCTTACTTCATGTATCTCATGAATAAGGTCTTCATGGAATATTTGGACAAGTTTGTCGTTGTCTTCATTGATGACATTCTTGTCTTTTCGAAGACGGAAGAAGAGCACGAGCAACACTTGAGGATGGTCCTAGACAAGCTTCGATAGCACCAACTGTATGCCAAGTTCAGCAAGTGCGAATTTTGGCTGCATGAAGTCGGATTCTTGGGTCATGTTTTGACTGAAGAGGGATTGTCGGTCGATCCCACTAAGATTGAAGCCGTGACTGAATGGCAATCCCCAAGCAATGTGAAGGAAGTCAGAAGCTTCCTCGGACTCGCAGGATATTACCGCAAGTTCGTTGAAGGATTCTCAAGCATTGCCCGACCCATGACTCAACTCTTGAAAAAGGACAAGAAGTTTGAATGGACGCCGAAGTGTGAAGAGAGCTTCCAGGAGCTGAAGAAGAGACTGACCACCGCCCCAGTTCTGGCCACACCAGATATACACAAGGAGTTTGTGATATATTGTGATGCGTCAAGAACCGGACTGGGAGGTGTTCTGTTGCAAGAAGGCAGAGTCGTAGCTTACCTTTCAAGGCATCTACGGCCTCATGAAGAGAACTATGGTACTCATGACCTCTAGTTGGCATCTGTAGTTCATGCCCCGAAAATACGGCGACATTACCTCCTAGGGAAGCGGTGTGAGATATACACAGATCACAAAAGTCTGAAGTATATTTTCACTCAGAAGGAATTGAACATGAGGCAAAGAAGATGGCTAGAGTTGATCAAGGATTATGACCTCAGTGTTCAATACAACCCTGGAAAGGCTAATGTGGTAGCAGATGCATTAAGCAGGAAGGCTTGTTCCTTGAATGCTATGCTTAAGGAAAGGCTACCCACCTTGTATGAAGAACTTGAAAGCTTCGAGTTGGAACTGGTTGCACCAGGATTCTTAGCCAACCTTGAAGTCAAGCCTACCCTGATGGATGATATTAAGGAAGCTCAGAAGGGACATGAGAGTATTGAAGGCATCAAGAGGAAGATCAAGGCAGGCAAGGCCCCAGGATTCTCAGAGGATGAGCAAGGAATTGTGTGGTTTGGGAATCGCATTTGCGTACCCAACAAGATTGAGCTCAAGAATTTGATCTTGCAAGAAGCTCATGACACCCCGTATTCCATCCACCCCGGAGGAACCAAGATGTATCAAGACCTGAAGGAAAGATTTTGGTGGCACGGGATGAAAAGGGAGATTGCCACCTATGTTGCAAAGTGTGATGTATGCCAAAGGGTCAAAGGTGAATATCAGCGACCTGCTGGATTGCTCCAACCACTCAAGGTTCCCGAGTGGAAATGGGATAAAGTCGGAATGGATTTCATCACTGGACTACCTAGGTCAAACAAGGGACATGACTCCATTTGGGTCATAGTCGATCATTTGACTAAAGTAGCCCATTTCATCCCTGTGAAGACTACCTATGATGGCAACCAGCTGGCAACTCTATACATCAACAGAATCGTAAGCCTTCATGGTGTTCCCAAGGAGATCGTGTCAGACCGAGGAACCCAGTTTACCTCTAGGTTCTGGAAAAAGTACCAAGAGGCCATGGGGACCAAGTTATCTTTCAGCACTGCTTTCCACCCACAGACCAGAGGTCAGACAGAACGAGTGAATTAGATACTCGAAGACATGCTCCGAGCCTGTGTCTTAGCATATGGAGCTAGGTGGGAAGATTGCCTCCCTTTTGCTGAGTTCTCCTACAACAACAGTTATCAGTCAAGCCTCCAGATGGCACCATTTGACGTATTGTACGGTCGGAAGTGCCGCACACCCCTCAATTGGTCAGAAACCAGAGAAGGACTAGTATTTGGGCCCGATATCCTCCGTGAAGCAGAAGAGCAAGTTCAGCTAGTCAGAGAGCAACTAAAGACCGCTAAGTCCAGACAAAAGAGCTATGCTGACACTCGTCGCCGGCAAGTAGACTTCCAAGTCGGAGACCATGTATACCTGTGAGTAACTCCTCTTAAGGGAACCAAGCGTTTCCACGTTAAGGGAAAGCTTGCACCAAGATTTATCGGCCCCTTCGAGATCACCGCACGATGTGGAGAAGTGGCTTACCAGTTGGAATTGCCACCTGATCTATCCGATGTGCACAACGTATTCCATGTGTCACAACTCCGGAAGTGTCTTCAAGTTCCAGACAAACCTGATCTTTACAAGGACGTCAATCACCAAGCCATTGACCTTCAGCCCAATTTGACCTACCGCGAGAGACCCATCTGCATTTTGGATGAGGCTGAGCAACGCACTCGAAGCCGCACGATCAAGTACCTCAAGGTCCAGTGGAGCAACCACACTGAAGCAGAAGCAACCTGGGAATGTGAAGACTACCTTAGATCCGAGTTTCCATATCTCTTTAAAGCCTAGTTTAGGAATCTCGGGGACGAGATTCTTGTAAGGGGGGTAGGTCTGTCACACCCTGCATTTTGTAACACTTCATTTGCATTAATAAAGCATGAAAATTTGGACCAACAAAAACTTTTGCATCATTTGGCTTTTTATTTTGGAGTTGGTTTTTCTCTCTATGATTTTCAAGTGCTCTACAAAGTCAACAATTTCACCCTCTATATTTCATCTCCTTGCCCCAAACTTCTGCCCAATGATCATGCCATGTGTATAGTGCAATGTAGTATTTTCTTACAAAAATAATTTGGCCAAAAAGTATTTTCTAAAATTAGATTTCCAAAAACCCTTGAATTGAGATTTGCATTGCAAGTACTTAATTAAGGGCAGCAAAAATATTTCCAAAAATATGTTTGACTCCTATTAGATATAGGATACCCAGAAACCACAAACAGATAATTTTAAAATTTATTTTCCTATTTTATTTAAAGGCTTTTTCTTAAGGCCAAAAATGGTCTTTAATAGGGAAAAAATATTTTATTGATTCAAAAATATTTGACAAAAATCAGGGAAACTCAGTGGGCATATATTTCCCATATATAAGAGTTTCAACATATGGTCATGATCAAAATATTGGACAAAACCTCCCAAAACCATTTCTGCCCATTTCAAGGATTTGAAATATTTCTACAGGAAATATTTTCATAAAAATCCAGAAAGTCACAAATGCATGTTGTGATCACCTTGCAAAGCCTCAAGTCAATTAAAGTCATTTTGGTTCACCAAAATGCCCCAAAACCCTCTCTGACCAGAACCAAATTTGAACAAGTTTGTACTACCAACTTTCTCTCTTTGACCCCAACTTTTGTGAGCATGTTCACATGGCCAAATGAGGCGACTACACCAAGTAGTGCATCAAGGAGAAGTGTTATGCTCAACTAGATCTACACAAGTCTATTTCTGCTAATTTCTAGGGTTTACCAAAGTTACACAGGCAACTTTTCCCAAATGAGCTCAAATTTGGTGGCACACCCTATTTCTAAGTGTCATTCCATCCTGTTAAGTATCATGGCAATTGGAGTTCATTTGCTTGCCAAAACCTTTATCAAACACCTTCTGCCATTTTTCCAAAAACACCATTTTGACCCCTTCCACTAATCTCCCTGAGCTCAACTTTTTACCACAGCTCCTCCTAGTCCCCTTTCACCTCCAGTAACAAGGGAAAATCCACAGCTCACTTATTGTATGGGTAAAACCCCACTTTCTCTCTCTGGACAGCCCATTTGCACACTTCTTCTTCCTCTCGCCTCACCCCAGTGGCCATCCATGGCAGCCAATGCACCACCACATTACTTTACTCACCCCTAGACCTGCTAGACACCAAAGGACGTGCTCACCATGCATAAAGAATGGCCATGCCAGCCATTTGGGTGCTCTGGAGCGCGCTACAGTGCGCTCCCGCACTGTAGCCGCCCCCTTCCAACCACCTCCGACCACCTCAGGCCTCCCCCACGCGCCTGTCGATGCGCCTCAGCGTCCGCAGCACGCTACGCGGTCGGCCCCCTCCTCTCTCCTCCCCGCGCCTCCACGCTAGCGAACAGAGGCCGCCCGAGCGCGCCAATGGAGCAGCTCACACGCGCGCGTCTCTGACCTCTCCCCGCTCTCTCCCTTAGCTCCCCTCGGCGTAGTCCACGCCCAGGAACACCCCAGACACGGTGCCAGCTCCTCCCAAGCCCTGTGGAGACGAGGAGGAGCTCTCCAGCGCACGAGTCCACGGCACCTCGCCGTTCGCCTATTTAAAGGCCTCCCCGAGCCCTTCTCTCTTCACCACTTGCTCTCTGCACCACCAAAACCGCCCCCTGCACCCCCAGTTCCTCTCCAGAGCCGCCCGAGCTCGAGATCGATCTCGAGCTCCGCCGCTTCGGCTCGCCGGAGTTCGCGAGGTATAGGCCTCCCCCGCTCCTCCTCTGCCTCGATCTGGAACCCCTACATCCCTCTGATCATTTCCCCCCTCTTCCCCGCTTCTTTTGCAGCCGGAAACGGCTGGAACGACCACCACCCGAAGCTCCTCCGCCACAAGACCTCGTCGCCGGCGAACCAGGCCACCCTGGCGACCAACACCACCTCCATCCGAACGGCGGATCCTTCCTGAGCACAACAGTACCAACCACGCGTCCTGCCGTGCCCTGTATCGCCGCCGGCGAGCTCGCCATCGCCTCTGTACAGAGGTAGACGACGACGGCCGTGGGCCCTGTCTGTCAGCCTCAATCCCTGACGGGTGGGACCCACCCGTCAGGTTTAAACAAGCACGCGCACGCACCGGTTCGCTGCATCAGCTGGAGGCGTATTTTCCAAATACGCCTTCGACGTGGCCGCCCTGCGCGGGCTGGATTCCCTCTAGGCCTGCTGCACTGTGGCCCTTCTGGCCCAGTTGCACAGTGCTGCTTCTCCTTTTTCTTTTTCTGGATACTTGCAAAAATTCCACAGGATTAAATATTAATCCAAATGCAACAATCCCAGTTCCTAAATTCTTGTAAAAATCCCACCTATTTAATGGTGCAACTTTCTTTGAAATCCAACTACCTTTTCTTCACTGTAAATATTTAAATGTGATTCTAAGCATTTAAATATGCCTTTGTAAATCCATTTCTCCCATTCTGCTACACCAAGTCCAAAACTAGGAATTTTCCCCTTCTTAGTTTTCAACCTAGTATTTTACAAAAATAAGTTGACATTTTTCTGAGCACTTTGGTTTTTCTGTTTTATTATTGCCTTATTTTTCTCGTTATTATTTTGCGAAGATAGATTGCGTTGCTGACGAAGGAGTTGGACCAGAAGACTTTGAAGACCTAGAAGACTTTGCTGAGCCAGGCAAGCAGCCCTTTGACCATGTCTATGAAACCCTTTTTATGCATGTCATATAGCACTTCATTAGTGTTGCTTAGGAATCATGATGAGAGGGTAACCACTTTGGTGGATTGCCTTCGTTACTTCCTCGTTGATACCTGCATTGTGCATGACCCTACCTTCTTATGAGGGTTATGCCGGTGGGAGTAGATAGGATGCTAAGTAGTGCTACGCAAAGGGACGGGCATATGCATGGTGATGGAGACACAGTATTTTCAAAAGACTTTTCAAAAACCCCATCGGGTGCCACTTATGCCCGAGGGAGACAATGAGATGGGTAACCACTTGATGACGAAGTGGTGTACCGAGGCAAGTGTGTGTTGTTTTCAAAAACGGATTAGATTTAAGATTTGTCGACTGCCCCAACCTTACATGCGCAACCACTCTACCCTTATATGGCAAAGGGCATTATTGATTACTTAGGTTGATACTAGCTTGGAGCCCGCATTACTAGTGACGGGGGAGAGTTGGTGCTCTCTCTCGGGACGGGGTCGTGCCAGGTAGGGCGGCCATGACTGTTTTTACAGGGAACCGGATACACCGTTGTGTCCCCTCTTGGATGTTACGATCTCAAGTGAGTCTCGCATGATGAACATCGTGAGGATACGGAACAACGAGTGGACTCCTTGTTAGTGTCGTCTAGGGAAAGATAATGATCGGGTGCTTACCCCGGGTACTTGAGGTATCGCGGGTCGTGGATGACACGGAAGTTCCCCGGATCTTGTTGGTAAAGTGTGCAACCTCCGCAGAGTGTAAAACTATTCAAATAGCCGTGTCGACGGTCAAGGACAGTTGGGCGGTGCTGCTTAAACTACGTCCACGTGTTTACAAACCAGTGTGTGTGTTGGATAAGTGGGAAGAACTACTTGGGTCAAGTCAAGGACTTGACATGATTGAGTTGGGTTGGTGCCCACTCTATTTATGTTGATATCTGTAACCTGTCCTCATGGTTACTTGAATTCTCCTGATGCAAGTCTTACACGTTGTTGAACATGTCATTGCACTCAAAACTAGCTTTCCGTAAAAATTTACCTATATCATGCATTGGTGTATGTTGAACCAAAACATGGGTTGCTTGCGAGTACATTCAAAGTACTCATTGGCTTGCCACTGGTTATTTAATTGGCCAGGCATGGAAGAACAGGAGTTCGAAGAAGAATTCTTTGGAGACGAACATGCGAACTAGGACGCTTCCTAGTCAGAATGCCTGTAGGGTTAAGGCAGATGGCATTGTTCTACTTATCGACGAAGATTTCCGCTGCTTGTGTTTCATTTGATGTTCAGCCCTTAAGGCTTTATCTACGTAAGACTTGACCATAATGGTCATGATTTGTGTAAGACGGTATGTATGGATGTAAGACTCTTGTTATTCAGCTTCTGTGTGTTCAGTGAGCATTGATCTCTGGGATCACTGTACACGTGCATTCGGTGATCTCGACTTATGAGTCGGGGTCCCCACACTGTCCGGCTTTGCAAAAAAAGTTCCACATACCACCGTAGAGAGAATAATATTTCCACAAATCCAATCTGCTGACACGTTCAGCAACATGACATCATGTCATGGCTCGGTCATTATACGAACCGTTTTTCTCAACCAGCACTGCACATATTGTGAGGCGGTTTTCTTGACACATCTTGTCAAAGCAGAGATCGTGTCCCCCTTATTACGGGATTCTCTCGGACGTGGGTAACCCAATCGTGCATGTTGGTATGACTCCTCGATTTTAGGCAAGTCCCAAACGGCCACGAGGAGGACGCTTGATATTCGCCCTCTTTATAAAGAGGCCAAGGCCCGTCCTTTTTCCCCTCTCGTACTCAATCGAATCCTTCCCCCCGCCTCGAGATCCAACACCCAAGGCTCAGGTCAGGCGCTTCGGACCTTCAACCATGTCCGGATCCAACCTTCAAGGTCGGTGGATGCCTTGCTCTGTCACAGAGGAAGACATCAAGAAGATAAGAGAGGCCAGGTATTTGACCGGCGAAATCTGGCACAGGCTGCCTGCTCGAGGGCAGGTCATTCCCACTCCCAAACCCGGCGAGAGTGTTATATTCATCTCTCACTTCCTTCGAGGGCTAGGCCTCGCTCTGGATCCCTTTGTTAGGGGGCTCATGTTTTATTATGCGCTGGATTTCCATGATCTGGCCCCGGATTCCCTCCTTCACATCTCGTCGTTCATCATCGTGTGTGAGGCCATCCTCCGCATTACCCCACACTTCGGCCTGTGGCTCAAGACCTTCAATGAAGCCGAAGATGATCGAGGGGCGACACGCAGAGTGCGGAGGTGTCGTAATAAGCAAAAGCGCTGATGTTCCATGGCCAGAGGGTTCCTTCCCAGAGGTGTCCAGTTTATGGCAGCGGGAGTGGTTTTATATCACAGCTCCCCGGAGTGCCAAGTGGGTAGCCGCCCCTGCCTTTCGCTCGGGCCCCCACCACAACTGACGTCATGGATCAACAAGGGGCTGGACTGGGGGCCAGTAAATGATGTGCCGATATTGCAGAGTCGCATCCAAGATCTCCTCGAGAGAGACGTCAGCCTAGTCTCGGTAATGCAAGTCATGCTAGTTCGTCGGGTCCCGCCTTGCAAACGTCGACCCATCCGTATGTGGGAGTTCAACCCGGAAGGACCGCGAATTATTCAGCACTTCATCAGCATGACGCTCGAAGAGATGTACAAATTGTTCTTCGGACCACAAATAAGGTGTCCGGACACCACCGAGGATGCGGGTCTGAGCTGCAATCGCCCAGATACCCAAGTAAGTAAACCCGTGGCCGAACATGTTGTCTTTTTATTTATCATAACATCATTCTGAAAAGTCGCTCTTTGACCAGGGCTGGGTAACAAAGGCGAAGATGATCAGGTGTTCAGCCCCCCTTCCCGAAGGCTCAGCAAATCCAGTACTAGCTAGAATGCTCAAGTCGGCGCCTTATCAGGCTCCCTCAAGGGAAGATAAAGGGGAGAATAAAGAGGCTGAAAGCGGGCCTCGCTCATTATTCATCCAAACCGGGGGGAATTAGCGCCTCCGCGAAGGAGGAGAACCAGGGAGAAGAATCTGAAATTCCCTCTCCCTGCTACCTCTTGAGCAATGCGTTGGATTTATTTGAAAAGGAAAGGATGATGCAGCAAAGTAGTGTAAGTATTTCCCTCAGTTTTTGAGAACCAAGGTATTAATCCAGTAGGAGGCTACGCATGAGTCCCTCGTACCTGCACAAAACAAATAACTCCTCACAACCAACGCGATAAGGGGTTGTCAATCCCTTCACGGTCACTTACGAGAGTGAGATCTGATAGATATGATAGAATACTATTTTTTGGTATTTTTGTGATAAAGATGCAAAGTAAAATAAAAGCGAAGTAAAAAAGGAAAGGAAATAACTAAGTATTGGAAGATTAATATGATGAAGATAGACCCCGGGGCTATAGGTTTCACTAGTGGCTTCTCTCAAGAGCATAAGTATTTTACGGTGGGTGAACGAATTACTGTTGAGAAATTGACAGAATTGAGCATAGTTATGAGAATATCTAGGTATGATCATGTATATAGTCATCATGTCCGAGACAAGTAGACCGACTCCTGCCTGCATCTACTACTATTACTCCACTCAACGACCGCTATCCAGCATGCATCTAGAGTATTAAGTTCATGAAAACAGAGTAACGCCTTAAGCAAGATGACATGATGTAGAGGGATAAATTCATGCAATATGATAAAAAAAAACCATCTTGTTATCCTCGATGGCAACAATACAATACGTGCCTTGCTGCCCCTACTGTCACTGGGAAAGGACACCGCAAGATTGAACCCAAAGCTAAGCACTTCTCCCATTGCAAGAAAGATCAATCTAGTAGGCCAAACCAAACTAATAATTCGAAGAGACTTGCAAAGATAACCAATCATGCATAAAAGAATTCAGAGAAGATTCAAATATTGTTCATAGATAATCTTGATCATAAACCCACAATTCATCGGTCTCAACAAACACGCCGCAAAAAGAAGATTACATCGAATAGATCGCCACAAGAGAGGGGGAGAACATTGTATTGAGATCCAAAAATAGAGAAGAAGCCATCTAGCTAATAACTATGGACCCGAAGGTCTGAGGTAAACTACTCACACTTCATCGGAGAGGCTATGGTGTTGATGTAGAAGCCCTCTGTGATGGATGCCCCCTCCGGTGGAGCTCCGGAATAGGCCCCAAGATGGGATCTCGTGGATACAGAAAGTTGCGGCGGTGAAATTAGGTTTTTGGCTTCGTATCTGATCGTTTGGGGGTACGTAGGTATATATAGGAGGAAGAAGTATGTCAGTGGAGCAACAGGGGGCCCACGAGGGTGGAGGGCGCGCGTGGGGGGTAGGCGCGCCCCCCTACCTCGTGGCCTCCCTGTTGGTTGCTTGACGTAGGTCCAAGTCTCCTGGATCATCTTCGGTGAGAAAATCACGTTCTCGAAGGTTTCATTCCGTTTGGACTCCGTTTGATATTCCTTTTCTTCGAAACTCTAAAATAGGCAAAAAAAATAGCAATTCTGGGCTGGGCCTCCAGTTAATAGGTTAGTCCCAAAAATAATATAAAAGTGGATAATAAAGCCCAATAATGTCCAAAATAGTAGATAATATAGCATGGAGCAATCAAAAATTATAGATACGTTGGAGACGTATCACTCCCCAAGGAAGGAAGAGGACCACCTGTGAAGACCCGGAAACAAAGGTTTCCAAACGGGGGAAGAAATCTTCGCCAGAGGGTCCTGCCTCGGAAGGTACTCTTGCCGCATAGTGCCCACAAGGGGATCAGCCCTCTACCGAGCTGTAAGTAAACAAAAAGTACTTAATAGTAAAAATATCCTACATTACTTCTGAAGATAATAACCGAAGCATATATCTTGTAGTTCGGATCATAGCCCTTCTCGACAGAGTTCGTCTTCGGGGGATCTTCTTCCGGAGATGATGGAGAGCGAAGCACCTCCCCCTGCCACCCCGCCTCATGAGGCGGGGGACCCTGAAGTGTCGTCACAGAGGGTTTCGCCTGATCCGCCAAGGCCAGAGGGTAATCATTTGGCCACCCGAAGTCCTCAGTATTCGGCTCCTAAAGAGACCAACAAAAAGAGTCTGGAACCGTCCAGTGTGCGATCGGACGCACTGAAGGATCTTCTGGAGCAAGCGGCCATCTCAGAAGCGCATCGTACGCTAATGGGTACGGTGATTGAGAGGATTTCATCCGCCGAAAGCGGGTTGCATGAAGCTTTTATGAGTCTACTGAAAGGCTTTGAGGTACGTAAAATAGTGTATGTTTTTGACAGTACCGCACATGTTAGGTGTGCCCTATGCAGATAGTAGCCCCTGAGACTCTGGTTGCCGTCAAGAACGGCGGCAAACAGAGGATCATAGTCCCAGGTAATAATCAGACCCCCTTCATGCGCAGGTGGCTGAAGGTCTGGTGGCTAGCCGGACTCGTGAGTTTGCCGAGCTAAAGCGGCAACTTGATGCGGCAGATGCCGACATCGTGCTTGTTAACAAGCGGCTCGACAAGGCACGGGGTATGTGATTTCTCCGGTGATCAACACATAGTAAAAGGAGCATGATGCCAGTATCTTTAATATGTTGTGACTGCAGGTGGAGCTGCCACCATGGAGACCCTTCGGGCGGAACTTGCCCAGGCCAAGGATGTAACGCCCCGGACACACCCGCCGGTGGTTGTTACTCCTGGCGGGATCTAGACTGGCCCCATGGATCAATACTAGTCTTTTCTGTGCACTTTGTCCTCACTCGTGCGCACCCGGGAGCAACTTCCCGGTCAGTCACCCATCTTGACACTACTCCAAGCTGAGCACACTTAACTTTGGAGTTCTGTCTGAATGGGCTCCCGGAAAAGAAGGAATTCCTTATTGATATGAGTAGTCTATCATCCCTAATAAGCCAGGCCATCACATACACCCCCACTCAGAGGAACCGACGTCCTCATCGGGCCACAGGAACGTTCCCTCTTGGCACATACGTCTGTGCTTCTAGTCCAGTACATGTGCCATGCCGTGTGCCACGACGGGTCACAAATGTCATGAACAACATGACCACGCACCTGTCCGCAACCATCCATGTAACCGCGAGGGTCGGCTCTGATACCAACTTGTAACGCCCCGGACACATCCGCCGGTGGTCGTTACTCCTGATGGGATCTAGACTGGCCCCACAGATCAATACTAGTCTTTTCTGCGCACTTTGTCCTCACTCGTGCGCATCCGGGAGCAACTTCCCAGTCAGTCACCCATCCTGACACTACTCCAAGCTGAGCACGCTTAACTTTGGAGTTCTGTCCGAATGGGCTCCCGGAAAAGAATGAGTTCCTTATTGATATGAGTAGTCTATCATCCCTAATAAGTCAGGCCATCACAAAGGAGCAAGCCAGGGATAGCGATGCGGCCGCTCTAAAGGCGGTCGAAGAGCTGAGGGCCGAACAGGCCGCGCATTGCCAAAGCAAGGAAAGAATGGCCAAGATGGTCGTTGAGTTGAAAGATGCCGCTGACCGTTACCAGCTTCTTGAAAAAGAAAGCCGAGCGAAGGCGATGGACCTGGAGAAGGCCATGGTAGCAGCCAAGGAAGCCCAATCTAAAATCAGAGTGGCGAAGGAGGAGCTACGTCAAGCTGGAGATATCGCGGCTGGTAAGCCCTTTTTGTTGCGGACGAAGTTTGGAGATCCGAAGTATGCCCCTCTTGATCAACTATGGAGTTCGGCAGACGCGTACGTGGATTTGGCAGCCAGTGCTGCTGGTGCTACCGAGTACTTCAAGGATCAAAAAGATCGTGAAGTGGAAAAGCTGTTCTGGTCACAGTTCCATGCTCCAGTACGTCCGCTACTATTGAATGAGCGAATGGCCGAGTGGGCCGAGCTCCATAGGTTGTCCGGACTTGCCATGAGGTCTGTTGTGGATCATCTGTGGCCGGAAGGGTCAAGGCCAAATAGTTACTGTAGTTTAGTGCAAGAATTCCTTGGTGTTGTGCCGCATATCGACGCTATGAAGAGGTCGGCGTGCATAGAGGGTGCGCGGATGGCACTTGCCTGTGTCAAGACATATTGGGCAGAGATGGAGCCCACCGCTATTGCAACCCAGAGTTCGGTCGTAGGCCAAGTGTCTGCCGAGCACTACTTTGAAGAAGTCCTTGAAGGCGCTCGTTCAATAGAGGCTCAGTGCTCGAAGAATATTATGTTCTAGTGACATGTATTCCCATTGTAAAAACAATGTTTTATTGAATTATAAAGGCTGTGTTTATACTTTTGCCTGAAAGTATTATTATGCCTCATGTGCGGCCGTTTATGTATATATGTATATAACCTGAAAGTTTGCAGTCGTCGGCTTCAGCCCCCACGCATATAATGCGGAGGTGTTCACAAAAAATGTGTATTCACACTTGATCCAACGTCTTGGTCCATTAAGGAGGTGGTAGCGCAACGAACGAGGCAATCGGACTATATTGCTTTAACACTTTCACTTAGCCATAGGAGTTTGACGGTGGGACTACTATATAGCCCCTGGTACTTCCGCGCTCGTCCGAATATGGGGCGCGTACGTACATGACCAGGAAACGGCCCTTCGTTAATGCGGAGGAATGCTGAAGATTCCGCTAAGTCATCGAGTGGTTGACCAGTCTTGCGCTTTATCATGACAGTCAGTTTTTGGTTTTCTCTACTGAGGTGCTCATCCGGATGAACCAGGGCACAATCGCAGTAGTTCTCCCGGTGCCACCTTAGCCGATAGAGCGGAACGTAAGGTAGCAAAACACGGGAGCTGGGAAAACCCAACATTTGACCAAAGACATGATTCGGAGCTGATGCATATAAGGCCAAACTTGTGACGCCAAACACTCCCTAAGGTATCCAGTCTTTATAACATATGCTGGGCTGAACAATGCCCTTAATAACAAACCCCGAGTGTCCAGGTACGTGTAATATTCTGACGTGGCGAAATGACAATAACGTCAGCATCCTTCTCGGTTGTATTGAGTATCCGGAGGATGTGAACAACAAGAGACAGTAAAAAAGGTTTACGCAGGGTCTTAATCTGAAAAGAAACTTTTGAGCGGGTCCCTACTGCACGTCTGCGCCTGTGTCTCCGTTGTGTCGTGTCCTGGACGGGTGTAGCACGATTGTCATCTGTAAAAGAGAAGAACTTAGGTGAAAGTTGTCATGCCAAAAAAATTGGTTATTCTAGATAAACCATTAAAATTCAAGATAAGTCAAGTTGAGCCGAACTAGCCCTGATTACAGACGGGAAGCCCTTGGTACCGTCTATGAGGGTTTAACCAATCTCATGTATACGTAGTGATGTGTTGGACTCGGCTAACCGTG
Source organism: Triticum aestivum (assembly GCF_018294505.1). Classification (NCBI taxonomy): domain Eukaryota; kingdom Viridiplantae; phylum Streptophyta; class Magnoliopsida; order Poales; family Poaceae; genus Triticum; species Triticum aestivum. The sequence goes on along the minus strand of NC_057800.1, from coordinate 100,634,856 downwards.
TCCGCGGTCTTGACGACCTGTCATTTATTCTGGTTGGTGAGGCCGTCTAGTGCTCGGCTGTTAAAGCCGCCGCACGTTCTTCCGCGCGTAGAGAACGCTCAATATTTCCACTAACTATGATGGTGTCGCGTGGACCGGACATCTTAAGCTTGAGAGAAGCGTAATGCGGTATTGCATTAAAACGAGCGAAAGCCGCTCTTTCGAGTAGTGCTTGATAGCCACTTCGGAATGGAGCGATGTAGAAAGTTAACTTTTCACTTCGGAAGTTGTCGGAAGAACCGAATACAACCTCTAGTGATAGAGAGCCCATGCAGCGGGCCTCTGGGCCTGGTATTACTCCCTTTAAGGTAGTATTACTGCGGCTGATTTTTGTCGGGTATATCCCCATTTTGCGGACTGTGTCCTGATATATCAGATTTAGACCACTGCCGCCGTCCATAAGGACTCGTGTGAGATGATATCCGTTTATTATTGGGTCTAACACCAAGGCAGCCAATCCTTCATGTCGGATGCTTGTCGGGTGATCCCTGCAATCAAAAGTGGTCAGGCAGGCCAACCAGGGGTTGAACTTGGGGGTGACGGGCTCTAAGGCGCGTATGTCTTGGAGTGCATGTTTGCTTCTCCTCTTTGTCACATGGATCATGTTTACTGCTTTAACCTCTGCTGGGAATTTTTTATGACCTCCAGTGCTTTCCTGGCGAGGTTTGTCCTCGTCTTCGCTTGGTGTCTCCCTCCCCTTGTGTTCGACGTTTAGCTTACTGGCCTACTTGAAGACCCAGCATTCTCTGTGGGTGTGATTTGTAGGTTTATCGGGGGTGCCATGAATCTGACATAGTTTGTCTAGAATCTTGTTTAGGCTGGACGGTCCATCTCTGCTGCCTTTGAAAGGCTTTTTCCGCTGACCTGGTCGAGAGCCCCTAAATCTGGGGTTTACAGCCGTATTATCTGGGTTGTCTTCTTTATTTCGACGCTTGCTTTTACTGTGTCGTGGTTTTCCATTGCCATCCCTGACTTCGGATGTTCTTGGGTCGCTGGTGCTACTACGGGCTAACCAGCTATCTTCGCCCGCGCAAAAGCGGGTCATGAGGCTTGTCAGGGCTGCCATTGTTCTTGGTTTTTCTTGTCCGAGGTGTATGGCGAGCCATTCGTCTTGGACGCTGTGCTTGAAAGCTGCTAAGGCTTCGGCGTCCGGACAGTCAACAATTTCGTTCTTCTTAGTGAGAAACATGATCCAAAGCTTTCGGGCTGACTCTCCGGGCTGTTGAATTATATGACTTAAATCGTCTGCATCCGGAGGTCGGACATAGGTCCCTTGAAAATTAGCCCGAAAAGCATCCTCGAGCTCCTCCCAACTTCCAATTGAGTTTTCGTGGAGGCTTTTCAGCCAGTGTCGAGCTGGTCCTTTAAGCTTCAGGGGCAAGTACTTGATGGCGTGGAGATCGTCTCCGCGAGCCATATGGATATGGAGGATAAAGTCCTCAATCCAGACCCCAGGTTCTGTGGTCCCGTCGTACACCTCTATGTTCACTGGTTTGAATCCTTCTGGGAATTCGTGGTCCAGCACCTCATCGGTGAAACATAGGGGGTGTGCGGCACCCCTGTATTTGGATGTATCATGGCGTTCGGACGGTTGTAGTGTTCGGTTTTGATTTTGTGCCAGAGCGCGCTTCCTAGATCCATATATGGATCTGGTCATACTGAGTTTTTGGCGCAAGTACTCACGTAGATCGTGTGTTGACTTATGTGTGGCCTTGTTAGCCGCTCTATCGCGGCCACAAGGTGGTTGATCCGGCCGGTTGGCCGTTTTATTTTTCGGCTATGTGGGCTCTAAGGCCTCATCGTCGAATTCAGGTAATAGCTTGCGCTTTGGATAGCTCTTTGTGTGGTAACTTTCACGATACCTTTCTTCGTTGTCGAGCACTTTGTTCCACCTGCTGTTGAGTGTATTTTGTGCGGCCTTAAGCCTTTGCTTCTGCTTCTTCAGACTCCTCGTTGTGGCAATAAGCCTGCTGCGAAGGTTCTCTTGTTCCAGGTGCCTTTCCGGGATGATGTGTGCATCTTTGTCCGGACTGTTTTGTTCCCTAGAGGGGGGTTGATGAGTGTTTATCCGTTGCTTCGCCATGTTCGGACATCGGATCCGTACTATGTTCGCCGTTTGCAGTATCATCGTGCTCTGCCGCCGGGGTAATGTGGTCGTCGTTTCCTCTGGAGTCGACTGGAGTGTTATTTTCTCTTGCGCTGTTATCGTTGTTTTTGCCGAGGCAGGATTTGGAGCGGCGCCTACGCCGATGCTTTGTTTGCTTCTTGGAGGGGTCATCCTCCATTCTCTTGTTGCCATTGCCTTCTTTGGGTGTATCCACCATGTATATGTCATGTGATGAAGTGGTTGTCCAGTGCTTTGTGGGCACTGGTTCCTGTTCCTCTCCTGCATCGTCGTCCATGCCGTCGATGTCTTCGGAGTTGAAATCGAGCATGTCGGTTAAATCATCAATATTGGCTACTAAGTGGGTGGTGGGTGGGCAGCGAATTTCTTCGTCGTCCGCATCCCCTTCTAGCCGGACATAGTTCGGCCAAGGTTCTCCTGACAAGGAGAGGGACCTTAATGAATTTAGCACATCGCCAAAAGGCGAGTGCTGAAAGATATCCGTAGAGGTAAACTCCATGATCAGTGCCCAATCGGATTTGATAGGCACGGACGCAGGCGACTCGGAGCCTATGGTCGAGGACGAATCCCATGGTTCGGCAACGCGGCTCTCGCAGGGGGTGAAGTCAGTATTCGGCTCTATCGCCACTGAGAGTGCGGCCTCCATGGCAGGGTCTATCCACCCGTCCTCAGATGGCACACTTTGCTCTGGATTGAGGGCCGGAGTAGTTGCAGATGCGATCTCTCGAACACTGTGCGACGGCAGAGTTATGTCATGCTCGTCGTGATTGTGCGACGCACCTGACAAGGGCTCGAATCCGTCGAAGATCAGGTCTCTGTGGATGTCGGCAGTGTAGTTTAAGTTTGCGAATCTGACCTGATGGCCAGGGGCGTAGCTCTCGATCTGCTCCAGATGGCCAAGCGAGTTGGCCCACAGTGCGAAGCCGCCGAATACTAAGATCTGTCCGGGGAGGAAAACCTCACCCTGGACCGCATCATTACCGATGATCGAAGGAGCCATCAAGCATTATGGTGAAGACACAGTGGAACTCTCAATGAAAGCACCACTGTCAGTGTCAAAACCGACGGATCTTGGGTAGGGGGTCCCGAACTGTGCGTCTAAGGCTGATGGTAACAGGAGCCAAGGGACACGATGTTTACCCAGGTTCGGGCCCTCTTGATGGAGGTAATACCCTACGTCCTTCTTGATTGATATTGATGATATGAGTATTGCAAGAGTTGATCTACCACAAGATCGTAGAGGCTAAACCCAAGAAGCTAGCCTATGGTATGATTGTTGTTGTCCTACGGACTGAACCCTTCGCTTTATATAGACACCGGAGGGGGCTAGGTTTACACAGAGTCGGTTACAAGGGAGGAGATCTACATATCCGTATTGCCAAGCTTGCCTTCCACGCCAAGGAAAGTCCCATCCGGACACGGGACGAAGTCTTCAATCTTGTATCTTCATAGTCCAACAGTCCGGCCAAAGGATATAGTCCGGCTGTTCGAAGACCCCCTAATCCAGGACTCCCTCAATGATTGTGATGTAGTATGATGATATGATATACTCCTCTGAATGTTCGAGTGGCTTGACTTGGCACATGCTCATGCATGCAATTGAATCAAAACCAACATAGCCTGTATGATATTTATGTTCATGGTGTTCATATCCTACTCATGCTAGTGTCCAATGTTACTTATGCATAATGCATGTTAATGACCGTTGTTGCTCTCTAGCTGGCCGCTTCTCAATCTATTTGCTAGCCTTCGCCTGTACTAAGTGGGAATTCTGCTTGTACATCAAAAACCGTGAACCTAAGTTATTCCAGATGAGTCCACCATACCTACCTATATGCGGTACTACCATGCCTTCCTAAGTAAATTTGCATGTGCCACCTCTAAAAACTTCTAATAAATATCCTTTTTGTGTGCCTGGATCGTTCATGGAACGACAGGAGGTGGTCGGTATCTTCCATGCTAAGCGGGTTATTCTCAGGTGGAGTGTTTATTCACTCGCCATCGCACGAGAAAAGGGCGGTAATAGGGATTCCCAGTCCTGAACTCAAAAATGAAAATAATTAAACAAAACTCCCCCGAGACTGTTGTTGGTTTGGACGGCACCCGTTGTTTCGGACATGCCGTGGAGTGTGATTTTTTGTGGAGGGGGAGTAAACCTTTACTTTTATCGCTTGGGAACCGCCACTAGCGTGCTTAGCATGGAAGATATTGATAACTAATAGTCGTGAAGTAAATGAGAAGGGTGCATGTCTAAAAATATCATTTGCCTCTGTTTTAAAAACTTGAGCTTTGGCACCTCTGCAAATCATTGCTTCCCTCTATGAAGGGACTGTCTATTTACTTTTATGTTATGTCATCACCTTCTAAAACAAGCGCCGGAACCTGAGAGCACTGTTGTCATGACTTATGTATTGTGTGTAGCTAATGTTGGGTGCATCATGACTGGATCTTATGTACCATGAATTACAATGCTTAGTCGCTGCTTGAACTTTGGAGGTGCTTTGCATTTATGTTTTACGGTCTTAGAAAGGGCTAGCGAGATACCACTATTGTCATATTATACCATGGTTGTTTTGACAACATGTTGCTGTTTGAGCTATCTTATTATTGCTCGCTAGTTGATTATGTCATTGATATGAGTTAATATAACCTTTGAGAGTTATTGCCGGTATGGTTAGTTATAATGTTGGCTGAAAACCTGGGTGTTGTTTAAGCTTATTTATGCAAACAAGAGCAAAAGAGTTAGTAAAAGCTTTTCTTTTCACTTTCAGTTTATCAACTAAATTGCTTGAGGACAAGCAAAGGTTTAAGCTTGAGGGAGTTCATACGTCTCCAATGTATCTACTTTTCCTAACGCTTTTCCTCTTGTTTTGGACTCTAATTTGCATGATTTGAATGAAACTAACCTCGGACTGACGTTGTTTTCAGCAGAACTACCATGGTGTTGTTTTTGTGCAGAAATAAAAGTTCTCTGAATGGAACGAAACTTTGGGAGGATTTTTATACAATAAATAAGAATTTATGGAGCCAAGATCCATCGGAGGGGGGAACCTAAAGGCAATATGCCCTAGAGGCAATAATAAAGTTGTTATTTATTTCCTTATATCATGATAAATGTTTATTATTCATGCTAGAATTGTATTAACCGGAAACATAATACATGTGTGAATACATAGACAAACAGAGTGTCACTATTATGCCTCTACTTGACTAGCTCATTGATCAAAGATGGTTAAATTTCCTAGCCATTGACATGAGTTGTCATTTGATTAACGGGATCACATCATTAGGAGAATGATGTGATTGACCTGACCCATTCCGTTAGCTTAGCACCCGATCGTTTAGTATGTTGCTATTGCTTTCTTCATGACTTATACATGTTCCTATGACTATGAGATTATGCAACTCCTGTTTACCGGAGGAACACTTTGTGTGCTACCAAATGTCACAACGTAACTGGGTGATTATAAAGGTGCTCTACAGGTGTCTCCAAAGGTACTTGTTGGGTTGGCATATTTCGAGATTAGGATTTGTCACTCCGATTGTCGGAGAGGTATCTCTAGGCCCTCTCGGTAATGCACATCACTTAAGCCTTGCAAGCATTGCAACTAATGAGTTAGTTGCAGGATGATGTATTATGGAACGAGTAAAGAGACTTGCCGGTAACGAGATTGAACTAGGTATTGAGATACCGATGATTGAATCTCGGGCAAGTAACATATCGATGACAAAGGGAACAACGTATGTTCTTATGCGGTCTGACCGATAAAGATATTCGTAGAATATGTGGGAGCCAATATGAGCATCCAGGTTCCGCTATTGGTTATTGACCGGAGACGTGTCTCGGTCATGTCTACATAGTTCTCGAACCCGTAGGGTCTGCACGCTTAACGTTTCGATGACAGTTATATTATGAGTTTATATGTTTTGATGTACCAAAGGTTGTTCGGAGTCCCGGATGTGATCACCAACATCACAAGGAGTCTCGAAATGGTCGAGACATGAAGATTGATATATTGGAAGCCTATGTTTGGATATCGGAAGTGTTCCGGGTGAAATCGGGATTTTACCGGAGTACCGGAAGGTTAACAGAACCCCCTGGGGACTTAATGGGCCTTAGTAGGCCTTGGTGGAAGAGAGGAGAGGCGGCCAGGGCAAGGGCCACGCCCCCTCCCCCCTAGTCCGAATAGGACAAGGAGAGGGGGGCGGCGCCCCCCTTTCCTTCTTCTCCTCCACCTCTTTCCCCTCTCTCTCCTAGTCCAACAAGGAAAAGGGGGGAGTCCTACTCCCGGTAGGAGTAGGACTCCTCCTAGCGCGCCCCTCTCTAGGCCGGCCGCACCCCCCTTGCTCCTTTATATACGGGGGCAGGGGGCACCCCAGAGACACAACAATTGATCAGTTGATCTTTTCACTAGTAGAAAAAAACCCATTCGTCCTGGTTGATAAGGGCCTTTTGTCCCAGTTTGTGAACCGGGACTAAAGGGTCGTTACTAATGCCCTAACCCTTTAGTCCCGATTCTTACAAGAACCGGGACAGATGGGCCTCCACGTGGCCGGTGCACAGAGCCCAGGAAAGAGGGCCTTTGGTCCCGGTTGGTGGCACCAACCGGGACCAATAGGCATCCAAGCGTCAGCATTTCAGGGGCTGGGGGTTTTGTTTTTTTTAAAGGGGGGGGGGTTGGGGGTTTGGGGGGTTTAATTTAGGTGTTTCATATATTGTGTTAGCTAGCTAATTAATAGAGAGAAGTGTCCTCTCTTATGTACATGCTTGGTCGACTCCATATATATATACGTATATATAGAGAGGACTAGACACGCTAGCTAGTAAGCAAATGAAGGAAACAGAAGATCGTCATGAACATATGCATACAGAGAGAAGTGATATCGACCACATCTCCTTCTCCGAGAGATTGGTTGAACAACAAGTTCTCGTATATCTATCCAACACTACCGGCTACATATATACAATAATTATCTCTTACAATATAATCTCCTAATTATATATGAACACAGGGTCCGCATAGTATTCTCTGTCTTCAGCGATCACGTGGTCAAGGAAGAATGCCGCCAATTCCTCTTGAATTGCTCGCATACGATCTGGTGCTAGTAGTTCATCCCGCATTCGAAACATCTAATTTGAACAAGGGGTCAATACATACATACATATATATATATATATGAATAAATGAAACTCAACACAAATGATGGTAATAAAATAAAATTGTGAATATTATTGCTTACGCACTTCATATTGTTCGTCAGAGTACCCCCGTTCACAAGTCATGTGGCGGATGCACTCGCAAATGTAGTATCCACAGAAATTATTCCCTTGTTCCTGCCACAACCACCTTACAAGAAATAGAGGTCAATCAAACCGATAAGCAAGCATGCCAAATGGTATTGATGAAACTAGCACTTGAATCACTAGGAGATGTGCGGAACATGTTACTATAGTACTTACTTTCAGGTGTCTAAATTGCAGCTTCTTCGGCAGTCCCGGATCTTTTATGGTGAATTTTCTCCAAACTCTGCCAGACAAAGAAAACAATTACTTGATATCAGGAAATGAACAAATTTGCTGATAAGGTGGATAATGATCGATTTAACTTACTTCTCGAGCATTTGAGTCATGTCCGCATAGTCCTGGGGATCTTTTCGTCTCGAGTCTAAGACGGTTACTAGTCCCTGCTCAAGCTTAATCTCTAGGAGAATATAGTGGAAGCTGCGCACGCATGCATAACTCATCAATTACATTACTATAACCTGGACTAATAAGGGAAACCGAATATGCACAAGACAGTAACACTCACTTGAAGTTGTAAGGAAAGAGTATTATATCTTTGTTTTCATTTATTACCAACGATCAAGCAAGTTGGCCTCGGTATCTTTGGCACGATATTTAACTTCAGTTGCATCTATGAGATTTGTGTTAATGAACCCAATATCACGGATTTGTCTTTTCTTCAATTCGGCGATCTTCAATCTGCATAATATAGTGAGGATAATTATAAATACATGCAATGAAAGAGCTGACCTATATAGAGAGACTTAATGACATAAGTAGTACTACTTACAGACAGTAGCAAGTGATCATTGCTTTATCGAGGGCCTTTTGATTGAAAAACTGGAAGAACTCCTCAAATGGAACATTCAATAGTTCAATTCCAACGAGGTCATGCTCCTCTCTAACTCTCAGCGTCAAAGTATTCCTCCCCCCAGACTCTTTGCAGGTTTTCATGTACCAATCATGGAATCTTCGAATCATCATTGTTAGAGATCTTTCATCTTTGACGAGAGGCTTCTCGTACTCGTATTTGTGTTCCTCCACCTCCAAGAACTCATAATGTACATCGTCGGGCAGGTAATCTCCAAGATTGCTATAACTAGGCACCATCCTCGGATCATTAGTAGGCACCTTGATCGGGGGGCACGATTGGTTCGCTTGTTTGTCGAGCTGGGCAATTTTTTTCCCAGCTCATCGTTCTTTTATCCTTTGATCACTGACAGTACTTCCCGACCGCTCCGCTTCGACAAATTTCTTTGCAATAATAAGATCATAGTTGCCTTTCGACGGAGACTTTGTTGGTTTTTCAGGGCAGCCAGAGTGCGCTTTGCTTTCACCGGATCTACCTTCTCCTCCGGAGGTGGATGTTTCTTTGCTTTCACCCCTTCAAAGAAGCTCCTCACTTCGGCTCGCCCGATCTTGGCGTTCTCCTCCGGGGTCCTCTCGTATGGTAACTTCTCTGGAGTCTTCAGAGAAGGACCGAATCTGTATTGCCTCCTGCCTCTGGCTGTACTGCTAGATGTCGGCAGAGCAGACGGAGCAGCTGCGGCTGTCTTCTTTCCTTGATTACGAGGCGGAGGAGAAGGATTACGACGCGTCGGAGCAGCCGGAGCGGCGGCGGGTCTCTTCCGCCCTTGCTGACGAGGCAGAGAAGGAGGAGGCTGGCTGCTCGGGTGCGCCGGCGCAGGCGGAGAAGGAGGCGGAGTGCCGCTACGCGCCGGAGAAGGAGGCTGAGTGCCCTGATCACTCGCCGGAGGAGGAGGCGGAGGAGGAGGTGGAGTGCCCTGACTCGCCGGAGGAGGAGGAGGCGGAGGCGTCCAGTTCAGAAGCTTGATGAGTTCCTTCCACCATAGGCGTGGAGTCAATAGACAAGAACCCAGCCGAGTCTCCCCTTCACCGGTAGGGTAGTCAAGCTGGAGGTCCTCAAATCCCTCCGTTATTTCGTCCACTGTCACCCTGGCATATCCTTCTGGATTCGGACTACAGTGAAAAGTTGCGCCGGGTTCAGTAGGTCGAACAAAGCCGACAGCCGCCTTGACTTTGAAGTTCTGCCATTGCGTCATAAGGTGGCAATGTTGAGACTCCGTGATAGCATCCACGGGGTAGCTAGCAGGAGCCGTCAAGACATGCTCCGGCTGAAGCAGCTCGGTGGAAGCCACGCTACTTCTCCGCTGAGATGGCGGGGTAGCTTCGGGGGTAGTTTCGGGTCGCTTGCTGCGAGCTACTTCTCGTTCCTCTAGTGCTTGAACCCTTTCGTGCAGCGTCTGAATTTGGGCATGCTTCACTTTTTTCCTTCTCTCCTGGCATTTGTAACCGCCTGTGTCCGGAAAACTAGCCTTCCACGAAACGGAGCCTGGTGTGCCTCGTGTCCGTCCAGGGTGCTCAGGATTCCCGAGGGCCATTGTGAGCTCGTCGATCTCTCTGTCTGGAACGAACGTCCCTTGCCGCGCTACATCGATATAGTGCTTTAGCTTCTTGACTGGTATGTTCATTTGCTCGTCCGTCCAAACGCAAGCCCCAAAGAACCAAGTCCGGCAACGGTCTGGCTAGTTCATTGTCTCTGGTTCGATCCCTTTATCAAGAAGATCATTCTCAGTCTTGGCCCGGTTAGGTCGGGCTTTGAGGTAGCCACCTGACCCCGTGCGATGGTGAAGCTTCTTCTTTGCAGCACTTTTCTTGTTTGTTGCCGACATCTTCTTACTCTTTTCCGATGTCTTGTAGGCCACAAATGTGGCCAGTGATCTCTGATCTTCTCATATCTGCCGATGAATTCTGGTGTCTCTTCTTTGTCGACAAACGTTTTCAGCTCATTCTTCCACCTCCTGAATAGGTCTGCCATCTTCTTAAGAGCATGAGACTTGATTAATTGCTCTTTAACTGGCTTCTCCGGATCCTCATCTGGCGGTAGGGTGGAATTTGCCTTCAGCTCAGTCCAAAGATCATCTTTCTGCATATCATTGACATAAGACACCTCAGGGTCTTCGTTCTTAGGCTTACACCATGATGTCTACCACACAACCTTCTTCTTGTAGACGTTGTTGGGCCTCCAAGTGCAGAGGTTTGTAGGACAGTAGCAAATTTCCCTCAAGTGGATGACCTAAGGTTTATCAATCCGTAGGAGGCGTAGGATGAAGATGGTCTCTCTCAAGCAACCCTGCAACCAAATAACAAAGAGTCTCTTGTGTCCCCAACACACCCAATACAATGGTAAATTGTATAGCTGCACTAGTTCGGCGAAGAGATGGTGAAACAAGTGGTATATGGATGGTAGATAAAGGGAGTTGTAATCTGAAATTATAAAAACAGCAAGGTAACTAATGGTAAAAGTGAGCGTAAACGGTATTGCAATGATAGTAAACAAGGCCTAGGGTTCATACTTTCGCTAGTGTAAGTTCCCTCAACAATAATATCATAACTGGATCACATAACTATCCCTCAACATGCAAAAAAGAGTCACTCCAAAGTCACTAATAGTGGAGAACAAACGAAGAGATTATGGTAGGGTATGAAACCACCTCAAAGTTATTCTTTCCAATCAATCTGTTGGGCTATTCCTATAAGTGTCACAAACAGCCCTAGAGTTCATACTAGAATAACACCTTAAGATACAAATCAACCAAAACCCTAATGTCACCTAGATACTCCAATGTCACCTCAAATATCCGTGGGCATGATTATATGATATGCATCACACAATCTCAGATTCATCTATTCAACCAACACATAGAACCTCAAAGAGTGCCCCAAAGTTCTACCAGAGAATCACGACGAAAACGTGTGCCAACCCCTATGCATAGGTTCATGGGCGGAACCCGCAAGTTGGTCACCGAAACATACATCAAGTGAATCACGTGGTATCCCATTGTCACCATAGCTACGCACGGCAAGACATACATCAAGTGTTCTCAAATCTTTAAAGACTTAATCCGATAAGATTACTTCAAAGGTGAAACTCAATTCATTACAAGAGAGAAGAGGGGGAGGAGAAACATAAGATCCAACTATAATAGCAAAGCTCGCGATACATCAATATCGTATCATCTCAAGAACACGAGAGAGAGAGAGAGACAGAGAGAGAGAGATCAAACACATAGCTACTGGTACATACCCTCAGCCCCGAGGGAGAACTACTCCCTCCTCGTCATGGAGAGCACCGGGATGATGAAGATGGCCACCGGAGAAGGATTCCCCTCCAGCAGGGTGTCGAACGGGTCTAGATTGGTTTTCGGTGGCTACGGAGGCTTCTGGTGGCGGAACTCCCGATCTATTGTGCGTTCTGGAAGTTTTAGGGTACAGCGATATATATGGGTGCAGGAAGTACGTCGGAGCAGCCACGGGGGCCCCACGAGGAAGGGGGGCGCGCCCCCTACCCTCGTGAGCTCCTCCTTCCTTGACGTGGGGTCAAAGTCCATCGGGTGGCTTTCGTTCCAAAAATAACTTCTCTAGTTGATTTTGTTCCGTTTTGACTCCGTCTGATATTCCTTTTCTTCAAAACACTGAAATAGGCATAAAACAGCAAATTTGGGTTGGGCCTCCGGTTAATAGGTTAGTCCCAAAAGTAATATAAAAGTGGATAATAAAGCCCAATATTGCCCAAAACATTAGATAATATAGCATGGAGCAATCAAAAATTATAGATACGTTGGAGACGTATCACACCATTGCTGGATGTTGATCGGGATCTTGTCCCTAACAAGAACCCCGCACTGAGCAACAAATGCTTCCTTTGTCCGGATGGGTTCAATCGGCATGCCATCGCGCGCGATTGCTGTGATCTTAAACCTTTCATCCGAGCGCAATTTTTTCTTCGGGCCTCGTCTCTTTACCGAAGTTGTGCTCGATCCGAAGGGCTAGAAAAGAGAAGAATTAGACGAGAGTTAATTAATATGTGTACATACCAAAACAATGAATGCATCAATTAGCTAGTCATCACAGGCTTAACTAATATATTTACCTGGCCAGACTCTGTTCGGTCACCAGCCGTCACCACGGGCTCCTTCTTGCACCATCATTGGGTCACTGGAGCCATCATAATCATGTCTTTCTCCTCCATTCTTCGATCACCGTAGCCTGCTTCTTCTTCACCTTGTTCTGCTTGCATACCATCATTGTCGTTAAGATACGACATGACATCACCTCCGGCTAAGATTATGTCCCCCAACACCTGTTCTTGTTCCTCGTCTCGTCTGAACTCCATTGTTTCTGCAAATATTACAACATGGCAATTATTACACAAACATGACAGGATGTGGATATATTAGTGGCAAACGTAGAGCTAGCTTATTCCGTGTTTGGGGTGGCCTCGGCAATGCTTCAAGGGTAGGGGCGCGGCGGGAGGGGGAAGGAGACCGACATCGTTTTTTTCTAGGGTTTGGGTGGCCTTGAGAGTTTTGGTCGAGCGAGAGGGCCGGGGGGGTGCTCCCATGGTATAAGTTATCACGGTCGAAGTTATCCGGGAGGGGGTTATATCGACAACGACGACATACATACATGGGAAAATAATGTTATCGGGGAGGGGGTAGGTCGACCCCCCCCCCTCGTGTTGAAGTTATCGGGACACGGGGTATATCGACAATGACATATCCGATAAAAAATAAGAAGACGAAGAAGAAATAAAAAGAGGAGAAGAAGATATTAATAGAGGAGAAGATTGAAGAAAAAAAGAAGAAGAAAAAAAGAGAAGAAGAAGAAAGAAATAGAGGAGAAGAAGAGAAAGTAGAATATTCTATTTTCTCTTCTTCTCCTCTATTCCTTTCTTCTTCTCCTCTTCTTTTTCTTCTTTTTTCTTCTTCTTATTTATTTCTCCTCTTCTTCCTCTCCTCTTCTTCCCCTTTCTTCCTCTTCTTATTTTCCTTTTTCCTCTCATTCTTTTTTTTCTTCTTCCTTTCCTAGCTAGATATATAAAACTTTTCTGAAAATGTAACTTTTGCATACATACATGGAAAAATAATATTATCGGGGATGGGGTAGGTCGAACCCCCCCCCCTCGTGTTGAAGTTATCGGGACACGGGGTATATCGATGACGACAGACCCGATAAAAAATAAGAAGACGAAGAAGAAATAAAAAGAGGAGAAGAAGAAAGGAATAGAGGAATCTTCTCCTCTACTCCTTTCTTCTTCTCCTCTTTTTTATTCTTTTTTCCTCTTCTTATTTATTTCTCCTCTTCTTCTCCTTTCTTCCTCTTCTTATTTCCTTTTTCCTCTCATTCTTTTTCTTCTTCTTCCTTCTTAAAAATACATGAAAAATACATGAAGTAGTATTGCTTGCTTTTTTTTAAATAATGTTCAAATAGAAATTTTAGAAACAAAGTAAAGGTTTTGCCTAATTCATTGTTCATATGAATATACAAACATTTGCATATTTACAATAATTAATATCACCAAAAAAATCTATGAACAGAAAAAAATCCTAATTTTTCTATAAATCTATCTTTTGCATATATACATGAACATATATATATATACACAGAGAACATATATACATACATATATACATTTTTATAAAAATGCAAAAAACAAAAAATCTAAAAAAGGACATATAAACAGATATACACACATACATATACTCAAACATATACATATAATCAGGAAAAAAACATCTATATATGTGCAAAAAAACAGGGAGGAAGAGGCGCGGGGGCGGTGCCGGCCTTGATCGGGGTAGGGGCACGGCGCGCGTCGGGGTACAGGCGACGGTGGCGTGGTCGGGGAAGGGGCAGAGGTGACGGCGGCATGGTAGGGGCAGGGCGAGGCAGAGGCGACAGCGGCGCGGGGCAGCTGGGGCGACGACGACGTGGTCGGGGCAGGGGCGCGCGGCGTGGTCGGGGCGGGCCGCCGGCGCGCGCTCGGGGCAGGGCGGCTGCGCATCGACGAGGCAGCAGAGGGCGGTGACGGCGTCGACGGGGCGAGCTCAGGCAACCTGGCGGCGTGTCAGGGCGGGGGAACTGATGCAGATGAATCTGAAAAACGCTAAGTGCTTTCTTATATACTGAGAGCATTGGTCCCACTTCGTGGCACCAACCGGGAACCAATGCCACCCTTTAGTCCCGGTTGGTAGCACCAACTGGGACCAAAGGCCTCTTTTCAGCAGCCCAAAGGGCGGGAAGCAGAGGTCTTTGGTTCCGGTTGGTGGCACCAATCAGGACTAAAGGGGAGTATTGGTCCCGGTTGGTGCCACCAACCGGTACCAAAGGCAGCCTTTCGTCCCGGTTCGAGCCACGAACCGGGACCAATGGCCTTGTGCTGGAACTAGCGCGGTGCGGTGGGATGTTTAGTCCCACCTTGCTAGCCGAGAGGCTTCGACAGTGGTTTATAAGCGCTGCTGCGCTGACCACTTCAAGCTCCTCTCAAATGCAGGCTTACGGGCCTAAAGTCACTTTATCTGCCTATAGGCCTACTGGGCCTCCTGCGGGCCTGAATCCTGGCCCATGGTAGGGTTTCTAGTCGTATTCAGGCCGTGGGGGCCCAGTAGGTGGCACTTTTTTGTTTTTTGTTTTCTTTGTTGCTTTATTTATTTTATTTTGTTTCTACTTACAACAAAATACTTAATGTTGCTCTTTTATTTTTTTCCAGTTTTTTTGTTTTGTTTTTTGCATTATTTATTTTTCTTTTGTTTCTTGCTGTATTTTTTAGTTCTTTTTGCTTTTAGGTCAGAAAAATTATAAACTTTCTGTTAGTGCCATTAGTTTTCAAATTTGAATAGTTAAAATTTGATTTTTGAAATTTGTGTGAATCACAAGTTTGTGATTAACTTTACTATAAAAATAGTTTTTTTCCATTTTTTGTTTTGTTTTTTGCATTATTTATTTTCTTTTGTTTTTTGCTTTTTTAATTCTTTTTGCTTTTAGGTCAGCAAAATTATAAACTTTCTGTTAGTGCCATTAGTTTTAGAAAAATTATAAACTTTCTGTTAGTGCCATTAGTTTTCAAATTTGAATAGTTAAAATTTGAATTGTTTGAAATTTGTGTGAATCACAAGTTTGTGATTAACTTTACTATAAAAATAGTTTTTTCTAGTTTTTTTTTGTTTTTTGCATTATTTATTTTCTTTTGTTTTTTGCTTTAATTTTTAATTCTTTTTGTTTTTAGGTTAGCAAAATTATAAACTTTCTGTTAGTGCCATTAGTTTTAGAAAAATTATAAACTTTTTGTTAGTGCCATTAGTTTTCAAATGTGAATAGTTAAAATTTGAATTCTTTGAAATTTGTGTGAATCACAAGTTTGTGATTAACTTACTAAAAAATGAGCATATATGTGCTTATAGAGAAAATTCAACCTAAATTCATAGTAAATTTTTATGAATTTCATAGAAATTCACTCTGAATTTAGGTTAAATTTCCTGTATAAGGGCATGTATTTTCACTTTGAGAGGAGCTCAACAAGGCAGAGAGGGAAGGGCTTATAAACCGATGTGAGCCCCCTTCGGTTGGCGAGGTGGGACTAAACTCTGACCGCAACGAGGACCAACCCTTTAGTCTCGGTTTGTGGCACAAACCGGGACTAATGGTCATGGGCCAGGGGTGAGGAGCATTGGTCCCGGTTGGTGCCACGAACCGGGACCAATGCCCTCTTTAGTCCCGGTTGGTGGTACCAACCGGGACCAAAGGCCTTGTTTTCTTTGTTTTGTTTTCTTTGTTGGGACCAGGGGCGAGGAGCACTTTTTTTGTTTTCTTTGTTGCTTTATTTATTTTATTTTGTTTCTACTTACAACAAAGTACTTATTATTTTTATTTTTATTTATTTTATTAAAGTTTATTTTTAATTATTTTTCTTTTAGGTCACAAAAATTATAAACTTTCTGTTAGTGCCATTAGTTTTCAAATTTGAATAGTTAAAATTTGAATAATGGCCTTTTGTCCCGGTATTACGAGGGCCGAACCATAAGACATTAAAGCATTTCAAATGAACTCTGAAAAAGTTGAAAGTTGGCATGGTATCATAATTTCACCCACATAGCATGTGCGTGTATAAAACGGACAATGGTATCATACTCGTCTATTACAAAGTTGGCATAGTATCATCATAATAGTTGCGGGAGAAAGTCTTCACTTTTTCTTCGCTTGTGTCATTTGCTTATTGCACCGTAACCATGGATAATCTCCATCGTTTATCAGGATGCTTGGGTCAGCCTTGACTTTGAAGGGAGGAATTTCATGAAACTTTTCATAATCTTTAGACATGCCTGTCTTGCCCTCCACTCCCACGATGTCCCTTTTTCCTGAAAGAACTATGTGGCGCTTTGGCTCATCGTATGATGTATTCGCTTCCTTATCTTTTCTTTTTCTCGGTTTGGTAGACATGTCCTTCACATAGATAACCTGTGCCACATCATTGGCTAGGACGAACGGTTCATCAGTGTACCCAAGATTTTTCAGATCCACTGTTGTCATTCCGTACTGTGGGTCTACCTGTACCCCGCCTCCTGCCAGATTGACCCATTTGCACTTAAACAAAGGGACATTAAAATCATGTCCGTAGTCAAGTTCCCATATGTCCACTATGTAACCATAATATGTGTCCTTTTCCCTCTTGGCTGCTGCATCAAAGCGGACACCGCTGTTTTGGTTGGTGCTCTTTTTATCTTGGACGATCGTGTAAAATGTATTCCCATTTATCTAGTATCCTTTCTAAGTCAATACAGTCAAAGATGGTCCCCTGTACAATAAGTATAGCTCATCACAAACAGTGTTGTCACCTCTGAGATGTGTTTCCAACCAACTGTTGAAAGTCCTGATGTGTTCACATGTAATCCAGTCATCGCACTGCTCCGGGTGTTTGGAGCGCAGATTGTTCTTGTGTTCATCGACATACGGGGTCACCAAGGTAGAGTTCTGTAGAACTGTGTAGTGTGCTTGAGACCAAGAATATCCGTCCCTGCATATTATTGAGGCCCCTCCCAGCGTGCCTTTTCCAGTCAGACTCCCCTCATACCGCGATTTAGGGAGACCTATCTTCTTAAGGCCAGGAATGAAGTCAACACAAAACCCAATGGCATCCTCTGTTTGATGGCCCATGGAGATGCTTCCTTCTGGCCTAGCGCGGTTACGGACATATTTCTTTAGGACTCCCATGAACCTATCGAAGGGGAACATATTGTGTAGAAATGCGGGCCCCAGAATGACAATCTCGTCGACTAGATGAACTAGGACGTGCGTCATGATATTGAAGAAGGATGGTGGGAACACCAGCTCGAAAATGACAAGACATTGCGCCACATCACTCCTTAGCCTTGGTACGATTCTGGATCGATCACCTTCTGAGAGATTGCATTGAGGAATGCACATAGATTCACAATGGCTAATCGGACGTTTTCCGGTAGAAGCCCCCTCAATGCAACCGGAAGCAATTGCGTCATAATCACGTGGCAGTCATGAGACTTTAGGTTCTGGAACTTTTTCTCTGGCATATTTATTATTCCCTTTATATTCGACGAGAAGCCAGTCATGACCTTCATACTGACCAGGCATTCAAAGAAGATTTCTTTCTCTTCTTTCGTAAGAGCGTAGCTGGCAGGACCTTTATACTGCTTCGGAGGCATGTCGTCTTTTTCATGCAAACGTTGCAGGTCCTCCCGTGCCTCAGGTGTATCTTTTGTCTTCCCATACACGCCCAAGAAGCCTAGCAGGTTCACGCAAAGGTTCTTCGTCACATGCATCACGTCGATTGAAGAGCGGACCTCTAGGTCTTTCCAGTAGGGTAGGTCCCAAAATATAGATTTATTCTTCCACATGGGTGTGTGTCCCTCAGCGTCATTCAGAACAGCTAGTCCGCCGGGACCCTTTCCCAAGATTGCGTGTAAATCATTGACCATAGCAAGTACGTGATCACCGGTACGCATGGCGGGCTTCTTCCGGTGATCTACCTCGCCTTTGAAATACTTGCCTTTCTTTCTACATTGATGGTTGGTCGGAAGAAATCGATGATGGCCCGGGTACACATTCTTCCTGCATTTGTCCAGGTATATACTTTCAGTTTCTTCTAAACAGTGCGTGCATGTGTGGTATCCCTTGTTTGTCTGTCCTGAAAGGTTACTGAGAGCGGGCCAATCGTTGATGGTTACAAATAGCAATGCGTGCAGGTTAAATTCCTCCTGTTTGTGCTCATCCCACGTACGTACACTGTTTCCATTCCACAACTATAAAAGTTCTTCAACTAATGGCCTTAGGAACACATCAATGTCATTGACGGGTTGCTTAGGGCCTTGGATGAGAATTGGCATCATAATGAACTTCCGCTTCATGCACATCCAAGGAGGAAGGTTATACATACATAGAGTCACGGGCCAGGTGATGTGATTGCTGCTCTGCTCCCCGAAAGGATTAATGCCATCCGCGCTTAAACCAAGCCATACGTTCCTTGGGTCACTTGCAAACTCAGGCCAGTACTTTCTCTTGATTTTTTTCCACTTTGACCCGTCAGCGGGTGCTCTCAACTTCCCGTCTTTCTTACGGTCCTCACTGTGACATCGCATCAACTTGGCATGCTCTTTGTTTCTGAACAGACGTTTTAACCGTGGTATTATAGGAGCATACCACATCACCTTCGCAGGAACCCACTTCCTAGGGGGCTCGTCGTCAACATCACGAGGGTCATCTCGTCTGATCTTATACCGCAATGCACCGCATACCGGGCATGCGTTCAGATCCTTGTACGCACCGCGGTAGAGGATGCAGTCATTAGGGCATGCATGTATCTTCTGCACCTCCAATCCTAGAGGGCATACGACCTTCTTTGTTGCGTATGTACTTTCGGGCAATTCGTTATCCTTCGGAAGCTTCTTCTTCAATATTTTCAGTAGCTTCTCAAATCCTTTGTCAGGCACAGCATTCTCTGCCTTCCACTGCAGCAATTCTAGTATGGTACCGAGCTTTGTGTTGCCATCTTCGCAATTGGGGTACAGCCCTTTTTGTGATCCTCTAACATGCGATCGAACTTCAGCTTCTCCTTTTGACTTTCGCATTGCGTCCTTGCATCGACAATGACTCGGCGGAGATCCTCATCATCGGGCACATCGTCTGGTTCCTCATGATCTTCAGCAGCTTCCCCCGTTGCAGCATCATTGGGCACATCGTCTGGTTCCTCTTGATCTTCAGCAGCTTCCCCCATTGCAGCATCACCGTATTCAGGGGGCACATAGTTGTCATCGTCCTCTTCTTCTTCGTCGTCTTCCATCATAACCCTTATTTCTCCGTGCCTCGTCCAAACATTATAGTGTGGCATGAAACCATTGTAAAGCAGGTGGGTGTGAAGGATTTTACGGTCAGAGTAAGACTTCGTATTCCCACATTTAGGGCATGGACAACACATAAAACCATTCTGCTTGTTTGCCTCAGCCACTTCGAGAAAATCATGCACGCCCTTAATGTACTCGGAGGTGTGTCTGTCACCGTACATCCATTGCTGGTTCATCTGCGTGCATTATATATAATTAAGTGTGTCAAAAACCATTACAGAACATCATGAATAGATAATTAAGTGACCAAATTAATAGAAGTTCATCATCACATTAAAACCAAAGTACATACATAGTTCTCATCTAACAACATATAGCTCTCCAGAGCATCTAATTAATGAAACCATACATTGAAACTATGTAAAACATCTCAATGCGAAAACAAATGCGATCATAATCGCAACCAAGGTAACAATTGATCCAACGGCATAATGATACCAAGCCTCGGTATGAATGGCATATTTTCTAATCTTTCTCATCTTCAACCGCATTGCATCCATCTTGATCTTGTGATCATCGGCGACATCCACAATTTTTTTTATTTTTTCCTTCAAGTAATTGTTTTCTTCTTCAACTAAATTTAACCTCTCGACAATAGGGTCGGTTGGAATTTCCGGTTCAACTACCTCCTAGATAAATGAAATCTATGTCAGGTTGGTCGGCATAACTGTCATAAACAATAAATGAATCAAATAGTTATAAAAAGATAATATATACCACATCCGAATCATAGCCAGGACGAGGGCCGACGAGGGCGGATACCAAAACCATCGCACTATATAATAACAAGCAATAATAAAAGTAAGAAAATTAGACAAGCATCTATCTAAAGTAAGATTTTTTTTCTTTCAGAAAGAAGATAAGAACAAGAGGCTCACCACGGTGGTGCCGGCGACGAGATCGGTGCGGGCGATCAACGGCGGTGAAGACGGGATTGGGACGTGACGGGCTGCTAAACCTAGACAAATCTCGAGGAAAATGGAGCTTTGAGGTCGAGCTTCGAGAGGATAAAGCTTAACTAGTGTGGCTCGGGCATTTCATCGAACACCTCATGTGCATAGGAGGTGAGCTAGAGCACCACAAAGCCCTCCCCTCGCCGGCCAGAGAAAAACAGAGCACTGTGGTGCTCTGCTCGCGGGCGAGGGGTATATATAGGCACCTCATTGGTCCCGGTTCGTGGCATGACCCGGTACCAAAGGGAAGCCTGTGGTCCCGGATCAAGCCACCAATTGGGACCAATGGTGGTGGGCCAGGAGCGAGGCCCATTGGTCCCGGTTCGTCCCACCAACCAGGACCAAAGGGGTCAGACGAACCGGGACCAATGCCCCCACGAGGCCCGGCAGGCCCCTGGCCTCACGAACCGGGACAAATGCCCCCATGGGTCCCGGTTCTGGACTGAACCGGGACTAATGGCTGACCCGGCCTGAACCAAAGCCCTCTTTTCTACTAGTGTTTAGCCATGTGCGGTGCCCCCCTCCACCATAGTCCACCTCGATAATACTGTAGCGGTGCTTAGGCGAAGCCCTGCGTTGGTAGAACATCATCGTCGTCACCACGCCGTCGTGCTGACGAAACTCTCCCTCAACACTCGGCTGGATCGGAGTTCGAGGGACGTTATTGGGCTGAACGTGTGCTGAACTCGAAGGTGCCGTGCGTTCAGTACTTGATCGGTCGGATCGTGAAGACGTACGACTACATCAACCGCATTGTGCTAACGCTTCCGCTTTCGGTCTATGAGGGTACGTGGACAACACTCTCACCCCTCATTGCTATGCATCACCATGATCCTGCGTGTGCGTAAGAAATTTTTTGAAATTACTACGTTCCCCAACAGCACCTAGGTGGGCACAACCCACCAGGGCGCCCCCCTCCTGGCGCGCCCAGGTGGGTTGTCCCCGCCTGGTGGCCCCGCAGACCCTGAAACCGACGCTATAAAATCGTATTTTTCAGAAAAATCAAGGAGAAAGAATTATTGCGATCCACGAGACGGAGCCACCATCACCTCCTGTTCTTCATCGGGAGGCCAGATCTGGAGTCCATTTGGGGCTCCGGAGAGGGGGGTCTTCGTTCTTCGTCATCACCAACCCTTCTCCATCGCCAATTCCATGATGCTCCCCACCGAGAGTGAGTAATTCCTTCGTAGGTTCGCTGGTGAATGAGGAGTTGGATGAGATTCATCATGTAATCGAGTTAGTTTTGTCAGGGCATGATCCCTAGTATCCACTATGTTCTAAGATTGATGTTGCTATGACTTTGCCATGCTTAATGCTTATCACTTTGGGCCCGGGTGCCATGATTTCAGATCTGAACCATTTATGTTATCACCATTATATCCATGTTCTAGATCTGATCTTGCAAGTTATAGTCACCTACTACGTGTTGTGATCTGGCAACGCCGGAGTGACAATAATCAGGACCACTCCTGGTGATGACCGTAGTTTGTGGAGTTTATGTATTCACCGTGTGTTAATGCTTTGTTACGGTTCTCTATTAAAAGGAGGCCTTAATGTCCCTTAGTTTCCAATAGGACCCCACTGACATGGGAGGTAGGACAAAAGATGTCATGCAAGTTCTTTCCATAAGCACATATGACTATTTACGGAATACATGCCTACATTATATTGATGACCTGGAGCTAGTGCCGTATCGCCCTAGGTTATAACTATCTCATGATGAATATAATCCAACAAGTCACTGATCCAATGCCTACGAATTTATCTTATATTGTTCTTGCTAAGTTACTACTGCTATCATCACTGTTGCACTTGCTACAAAACTACTACTATCACTGTTACCGTTATTGTTACTGTTGTCACTATTATTAAAACAATCATACATTCCTAACGAGCATCGAGGGTTGTACTCTCCTCGGAGCACCACCCCCCAGGTGTAGCCAGGGCCCATTATGTTCCTTCTGGTCCAAAAAAATCTTCGTAAAGTTTCGTTGCGTTTGGACTCCGTTTGATATTGATTTCCTGCAATGTAAAAAACATGCAGAAAACAGCATCTGGCACTTGGCACTATGTCAATAGATTAGTACCAAAAAATGATATAAAATGATTATAAAACATCCAAGATTGATAATATAACAGCATGGAACAATCAAAAATTATAGATACGTTGGAGACATATCAGCATCCCCAAGCTTAACTCCTACTCGTCCTCGAGTAGGGAAGTGATAAAAACAGAATTTTTGATGTGGAATTTGCCTAACATGCCATATCATATTCTTTGTTTATAGCATGGACATTTGGACTTTTATGTGATTCAAAGCAATAGTCTAGTTTTGACATGATAATTTAAATACTCAAGCATATCAACAAGCAACCATGTCTTTCAAAATATCAATGCTAAAATAAGTTATCCCTAGCCCATCATGCTCAACCATTGATCCATTCATGAAACACACTCGCATATTAGGTACACCCAATACTCAAGTATGATCATATTGCCTCCTAGTTGGTGCTTTTATAAGAGAAGATGGACACTCAAATTCAAAAATAAAAAATGCATAAAGTAAAAGAAAGGCCCTTCGCAGAGGGAAGTAGGGATTTGTAGAGGTGCCAGAGCTCAAAGCGAAAAACTTGAGATAAAAACATTTTGGGAGGTGTATCCATCCCACCAACAAAAACAACTTAGAGTTCCCAACACTTTCCATGCTAGATATATCATAGGCGGTTCCCAAACAGAAAATAAAGTTTATTCCTTTTTCCACCATACTTTCACTTTCCATGGCTAGCCGTATCCACGGTTGCCCTCTATACCAACACTTTCTAATGAATTTATTATTTGACAACATAAAGTAAATTCATTTTTCATTTCGGGACTGGGCATCCCTAATACCTTTGTATTACTCTCGTGCAATGACAAGTGAATAAACGCTCATCGTGAGAATAACACATCTAGCATGTTCCAAAAAATAACCTTTGAATGTGATGCATTTCGGGGCCCACGTGCAAAAATCTGAGATGTAGTAGATGGTGGACAAAATTCTAAGTACATCCATGCCTCTGCCTCTCACTGACTCTAAAAAACAAAATCACCTCTCTCACCTATGAAAATCAACAATTGTTTTTGCATGACCAAAATTTCGTCGTTCTATTCGACCACTTTCAAGGTATTATCGGTGTCTCCAAAATAACACCTCCAAACGTTAACCTGACTTCTCTCTACCCGCCTCAACTACCCGATCTCGCAGCTCATGACCTACACTGCTCCGAACAAGAAGTCAAGGGTGCTTTCTTCCAAATGAACCCCATTGCAAGCCTTCGTCCGAATGGCTTTGGACCTGCCGTCTATGGAAAGTACTGACACACCATCATACACTCTATCATTCGTTTCTTTAATGACTTCCATATCTCCATTGCTGACTCGGGACATCTTAACAGTGCCCTCATGGTTATCCTGCCAAAAAAAGATGGCATTGGCTCGCCAGACTCATACCGACCTATCTCGCTCCATAATTGCCCGGTAAAAGCCTCACAAGAGTTATCACAAATAGGCTAAAACCTTTTATCCTGCTCTTAGTGCATTGTGAACAAATTGGTTTTATTTCAAGAAGAAACATTATTGAAAACTTTGTCTACGTAGCGGATCGAATATCTTCTTGCCATGCAAAGAAAAACACCTACCATGGTCTTTAAGCTAGATTTCTCTAAGGCTTTTAACTTGGCGTCATGGGAATTGATTGTCTATGTAGGAACAAAGTATGTCTACTAGAGGGGGTGAATGGGAGTTTTAAATTTTCTTCGGAAAACTCAAAACTCTCAAAACCCAGCAGCGGAGCGAATGAAAAACAAACTACGACGAGCTAAAACTAAGTACCGAATGGAAACTAAACATGTATCGAGACAAATCACATGAAGGAAAACACATCGAATATAAACATGGGTAGTAGAGTAACTGTTGGGTTTCGTAGTAATTTCAAAAAAATTCCTACGCACACGCAAGATCATGTGATGCATAGCAACGAGAGGGGAGAGTGTTGTCTACATACCCTTGTAGACTGTAAGCGGAAGCGTTAGCACAACGCGGTTGATGTAGTCGTACGTCTTCGCGGCCCGACCAATCAAGCACCGAAACTACGGCACCTCCGAGTTCTAGCACACGTTCAGCTCGATGACATCCCTCGAACTCCGATCCAGCCGAGTGTCGAGGGAGAGTTCCGTCAGCACGACGGCGTGGTGACGATCTTGATGTTCTACCGTCGCAGGGCTTCGCCTAAGCACCGCTATGATATTATCGAGGTGGACTATGGTGGAGGGGGGCACCGCACACGGCTAAGAGATCCAAGGGATCAATTGTTGTGTCTTTGGTGCTAGCCCTGCCCCTCTATTTATATGTTGAGCCCCGGGGTCGAAACTTGGAGCAAAAGCCTCCTCAAAGTCGGTTTTTCCCGAAAGGCAAGAGTCCGACTCGGACTCCAGGACCAAACGCCACAATCCTTGGCGTCTGGCCCAGACGCCATGGGCCTTGGCGTCTGGCCCAGGGCCAGACGCCAGGGTCTCCGGCGTTTGGCCCCCTGAACTCCGCAAAACTCCTTTTGCACCGATCTAAAGCCTCATGGGCTTGACCCCTTGGCCTAACCATATCATCCAATATATGAATCTTTACGTCTCGACCATTTCGAGACTCCTCGTCATCTCCCCAATCTCATCCGGGACTCCGAACTCCTTCGGTACATCAAAACATGTAAACTCATAATATAACTATCATCGTAACCTTAAGCGTGCGGACCCTACGGGTTCGAGAATAATGTAGACATGACCGAGACACGTCTCCGGTCAATAACCAATAGCGGGACCTGGATGCCCATATTGGCTCCTACATATTCTACGAAGATCTTTATCGGTCAGACCGCATAACAACATACGTTGTTCCCTTTGTCATCGGTATGTTACTTGCCCGAGATTCGATCGTCGGTATCCAATACCTAGTTCAATGTCGTTACCGGCAAGTCTCTTTACTCGTTCCGTAATACATCATCTCACAACTAACATATTAGTTGTAATGCTTGCAAGGCTTATGTGATGTGTATTACCGAGAGGGCCCAGAGATACCTCTCTGACAATCGGAGTGACAAATCCTAATCTCGAAATACGCCAACCCAACATCGACCATTGGAGACACCTGTAGTACTCCTTTATAATCACCCAGTTACGTTGTGACGTTTGGTAGTACCCAAAGTGTTCCTCCGGTAAACAGGAGTTGCATAATCTCATAGTCATAGGAACATGTATAAGTCATGAAGAAAGCAATAGCAACATACTAAACGATCGGGTGCTAAGCTAATGGAATGGGTCATGTCAATCAGATCATTCTACTAATGATGTGACCTCGTTAATCAAATAACAACTCATTGTTCATGGTTAGGAAACATAACCATCTTTGATTAACGAGCTAGTCAAGTAGAGGCATACTAGTGAAACTTTGTTTGTCTATGTATTCACACATGTATTATGTTTCCGGTAAATACAATTCTAGCATGAATAATAAACATTTATCATGATTATAAGGAAATAAATAATAACTTTATTATTGCCTCTAGGGCATATTTCCTTCAGTCTCCCACTTGCACTAGAGTCAATAATCTAGATTACACTGTAATGATTCTAACACCCATGGAGCCTTGGTGCTGATCATGTTTTGCTCGTGGAAGAGGCTTAGTCAACGGGTCTGCAACATTCAGATCCGTATGTATCTTACAAATCTCTATGTCTCCCACCTGGACTAGATCCCGGATGGAGTTGAAGCGTCTCTTGATGTGTTTGGTCCTTTTGTGAAATCTGGATTCCTTTGCCAAGGCAATTGCACCAGTATTGTCACAAAAGATTTTCATTGGACCCGATGCGCTAGGTATGACACCTAGATCGGATATGAACTCCTTCATCCAGACTCCTTCATTGGCTGCTTCCGAAGCAGCTATGTATTCCGCTTCACATGTAGATCCCGCTACGACGCTTTGTTTAGAACTGCACCAACTGACAGCTCCACCGTTTAATGTAAACACGTATCCGGTTTGCGATTTAGAATTGTCCGGATCAGTGTCAAAGCTTGCATCAACGTAACCTTTTACGATGAGCTCTTTGTCACCTCCATATACGAGAAACATATCCTTAGTCCTTTTCAGGTATTTCAGGATGTTCTTGACCGCTGTCCAGTGATCCACTACTGGATTACTTTGGTACCTCCCTGCTAAACTTATAGCAAGGCATACATCAGGTGGTACACAGCATTGCATACATGATAGATCCTATGGCTGATGCATAGGGAACATCTTTCATATTCTCTCTATCTTCTGCAGTGGTCGGGCATTGAGTCTTACTCAATTTCACACCTTGTAACACAGGCAAGAACCCTTTCTTCGCTTGATCCATTTTGAACTTCTTCAAAATTTTGTCAAGGTATGTGCTTTGTGAAAGTCCAATTAAGCGTTTTGATCTATCTCTATAGATCTTAATGCCTAATATGTAAGCAGCTTCACCGAGGTCTTTCATTGAAAAACTTTTATTCAAGTATCCCTTTATGCTATCCAGAAATTCTATATCATTTCCAATCAGTAATATGTCATCCACATATAATATCAGAAATGCTACAGAGCTCCCACTCACTTTCTTGTAAATACAGGCTTCTCCGAAAGTCTGTATAAAACCAAATGCTTTGATCACACTATCAAAACGTTTATTCCAACTTCGAGAGGCTTGCACCAGTCCATAAATGGATCGCTGGAGCTTGCACACTTTGTTAGCTCCCTTTGGATCGACAAAACCTTCTGGTTGCATCATATACAACTCTTCTTCCAGAAATCCATTCAGGAATGCAGTTTTGACATCCATCTGCCAAATTTCATAATCATAAAATGCGGCAATTGCTAACATGATTCGGACGGACTTAAGCATCGCTACGGGTGAGAAGGTCTCATCGTAGTCAATCCCTTGAACTTGCCGAAAACCTTTTGCGACAAGTCGAGCTTTGTAGACAGTAACATTACCATCAGCGTCAGTCTTCTTCTTAAAGATCCATTTATTCTCAATTGCTTGCCGATCATCGGGCAAGTCAACCAAAGTCCATACTTTGTTCTCATACATGGATCCCATCTCAGATTTCATGGCTTCAAGCCACTTTGCGGAATCTGGGCTCACCATCGCTTCTTATAGCTCGTAGGTTCATCATGATCTAGTAGCATGACCTCCAGAACAGGATTACCGTACCACTCTGGTGCGGATCTTACTCTGGTTGATCTACGAGGTTCAGTAGTATCTTGATCTGAAGTTTCATGATCATTATCATTGGCTTCCTCACTAACTGGTGTAGGTGTCACTGAAACAGTTTTCTGTGATGAACTACTTTCCAGTAAAGGAGCAGGTACAGTTACCTCGTCAAGTTCTACTTTCCTCCCACTCACTTCTTTCGAGAGAAACTCCTTCTCTAGAAATGATCCATTCTTAGCAACGAATGTCTTGCCTTCGGATCTGTGATAGAAGGTGTACCCAACAGTTTCCTTTGGGTATCCTATGAAGACACATTTCTCCGATTTGGGTTCGAGCTTATCAGGTTGAAGCTTTTTCACATAAGCATCGCAGCCCCAAACTTTAAGAAACGACAACTTTGGTTTCTTGCCAAACCATAGTTCATAAGGTGTCGTCTCAACGGATTTTGATGGTGCCCTATTTAACGTGAATGCGGCCGTCTCTAAAGCATAACCCCAAAATGATAGCGGTAAATCTGTAAGAGACATCATAGATCGCACCATATCTAGTAAAGTACGATTACGACGTTCGGACACACCATTGCGCTGTGGTGTTCCGGGTGGCGTGAGTTGTGAAACTATTCCACAGTTTTTCAAATGTACACCAAACTCGTAACTCAAATATTCTCCTCCACGATCAGATCGTAGAAACTTTATTTTCTTGTTACGATGATTTTCAACTTCACTCTGAAATTCTTTGAACTTTTCAAATGTTTCAGACTTATGCTTCATTAAGTAGATATATCCATATCTGCTCAAATCATCTGTGAAGGTGAGAAAATAACGATATCCGCCTCGAGCCTCAATATTCATTGGACCACATACATCGGTATGTATGATTTCCAACAAATCTTTTGCTCTCTCCATAGTACCGGAGAACGGTGTTTTAGTAATCTTGCCCATGAGGCACGGTTCGCAAGTACCAAGTGATTCATAATCAAGTGGTTCCAAAAGTCCATCAGCATGGAGTTTCTTCATGCGCTTTATACCGATATGACCTAAACGACAGTGCCACAAATAAGTTGCACTTTCATTATCAACTCTGCATCTTTTGGCTTCAACATTATGAATATGTGTATTACTACTATCGAGATTCAATAAGAATAGACCACTCTTCAAGGGTGCATGACCATAAAAGATATTACTCATATAAATAGAACAACCATTATTCTCTGATTTAAATGAATAACCGTCTCGCATTAAACAAGATCCAGATATAATGTTCATGCTCAACGCTGGCACCAAATAACAATTACTTAGGTCTAATATTAATCCCGAAGGTAGATGTAGAGGTAGCGTTCCGACTGCGATCACATCGACTTTGGAACCGTTTCCCACGCGCATCGTCACCTCGTCCTTAGCCAATCTTCGCTTAATCCGTAGCCCCTGTTTCGAGTTGCAAATATTAGCAACAGAACCAGTATCAAATACCCAGGTGCTACTGCGAGCATTAGTAAGGTACACATCAATAACATGTATATCACATATACCTTTGTTCAACTTGCCATCCTTCTTATCCGCCAAATACTTGGGGCAGTTCCGCTTCCAGTGACCAGTCTGCTTGCAGTAGAAGCACTCAGTTTCAGGCTTAGGTCCAGACTTGGGTTTCTTCTCTTGAGCAGCAACTGGCTTGCTGTTCTTCTTGAAGTTCCCTTTCTTCTTTTCTTTGCCCTTTTTCTTGAAACTAGTGGTTTTGTTAACCATCAACACTTGATGCTCCTTTTTGATTTCTACCTCCGCAGCTTTCAGCATTGCGAAGAGCTCGGGAATAGTCTTGTTCATCCCTTGCATATTATAGTTCATCACGAAGCTCTTGTAGCTTGGTGGCAGTGATTGGAGAATTCTGTCAATGACGCAATCATCCGGAAGATTAACTCCCAATTGAATCAAGTGATTATTATACCCAGACATTTTGAGTATATGCTCACTGACAGAACTGTTCTCCTCCATCTTGCAGCTATAGAACTTATTGGAGACTTCATATCTCTCAATTCGGGCATTTGCTTGAAATATTAACTTCAACTCCTGGAACATCTCATATGCTCCATGACGTTCAAAACGTCGTTGAAGTCCCGATTCTAAGCCGTAAAGCATGGCACACTGAACTATCGAGTAGTCATCAGCTTTGCTCTGCCAGACGTTCATAACATCTGGTGTTGCTCCAGCAGCAGGCCTGGCACCCAGCGGTGCTTCCAGGACGTAATTCTTCTGTGCAGCAATGAGGATAATCCTCAAGTTACGGACCCAGTCCGTGTAATTGCTACCATCATCTTTCAACTTTGCTTTCTCAAGGAACGCATTAAAATTCAACGGAACAACAGCACGAGCCATCTATCTACAATCAACATAAAAAAGCAAGATAATATCAGGGACTAAGTTCATGATAAATTTTAAGTTCGATTAATCATATTACTAAAGAACTCCCACTTAGATAGACATCCCTCTAATCCTCTAAGTGACCACGTGATCCAAATCAACTAAACCATGTCCGATCATCACGTGAGATGGAGTAGTTTCATCGGTGAACATCATTATGTTGATCATATCTACTATATGATTCACGCTCGACCTTTCGGTCTCCGTGTTCCGAGGCCATATCTGCATATGCTAGGCTCGTCAAGTTTAATCTGAGTATTCTGCGTGCGCAACTGTTTTGCACCCGTTGTATTTGAACGTAGAGCCTATCACACCCGATCATCACGTGGTGTCTCAGCACGAAGAACTTTCGCAACGGTGCATACTCAGGGAGAACACTTCTTGATAATTTAGTGAGAGATCATCTTATAATGCTACCGTCAATCAAAGCAAGATAAGATGCATAAAAAAGATAAACATCACATGCAATCAATATAAGTGATATGATATGGCCATCATCATCTTGTGCTTGTGATCTCCATCTCCGAAGCACCGTCATGATCACCATCGTCACCGGCGCGACACCTTGATCTCCATCGTAGCATCGTTGTTGTCTCTCCAATCTTATGCTTCCACGACTATCACTACCGTTTAGTAATAAAGTAAAGCATTACATCGCGATTGCATTGCATACAATAAAGCGACAACCATATGGCTCCTGCCAGTTGCCGATAACTCGGTTACAAAACATGATCATCTCATACAATAAAATTCAGCATCATGCTTTGACCATATCACATCACAACATGCCCTGCAAAAACAAGTTAGACGTCCTCTACTTTGTTGTTGCATGTTTTACGTGGCTGCTACGGGCTTAAGTAAGAACCAATCTCACCTACGCATCAAAACCACAACGATAGTTTGTCAAATAGACTCCGTTTTAACCTTCGCAAGGACCGGGCGTAGCCATACTTGGTTCAACTAAAGTTGGAGAGGCAGTCGCCCGCAAGCCATCTCTGTGCAAAGCACGTCGAGGGAACCGGTCTCGCGTAAGTGTACGCGTAAGGTTGGTCCGGGTCGTCTCGTCCAACAATACCGCCGAACCAAAGTATGACATGCTGGTAGGCAGTATGACTTGTATCGTCCACAACTCACTTGTGTTCTACTCGTGCATATAACATCAACATAAATAATCTGGCTCTGATACCACTGTTGGGTTTCGTAGTAATTTCAAAAAATTTCCTACGCACACGCAAGATCATGTGATGCATAGCAACGAGAGGGGAGAGTGTTGTCTACATACCCTTGTAGACTGTAAGCGGAAGCGTTAGCACAACGCGGTTGATGTAGTCGTACGTCTTCACGGCCCGACCGATCAAGCACCAAAACTACGGCACCTCCGAGTTCTAGCACATGTTCAGCTCGATGACATCCCTCGAACTCCGATCCAGCCGAGTGTCGAGGGAGAGTTCCGTCAGCACGACGGCGTGGTGATGATCTTGATGTTCTACCGTCGCAGGGCTTCGCCTAAGCACCGCTACGATATTATCGAGGTGGACTATGATGGAGGGGGGCACCGCACACGGCTAAGAGATCCAAGGGATCAATTGTTGTGTCTTTGGTGCTAGCCCTGCCCCTCTATTTATATGTTGAGCCCCGGGGTCGAAACTTGGAGCAAAAGCCTCCTCAAAGTCGGTTTTTCCCGAAAGGCAAGAGTCCCACTCGGACTCCAGGACCAAACGCCACAATCCTTGGCGTCTGGCCCAGACGCCATGGGCCTCGGCGTCTGGCCCAGGGCCAGACGCCAGGGTCTCCGGCGTTTGGCCCCCTGAACTCCGCAAAACTCCTTTTGCACCGATCTAAAGCCTCATGGGCTTGACCCCTTGGCCTAACCATATCATCCAATATATGAATCTTTACGTCTCGACCATTTCGAGACTCCTCGTCATGTCCCCAATCTCATCCGGGACTCCGAACTCCTTCGGTACATCAAAACATGTAAACTCATAATATAACTGTCATCGTAACCTTAAGCGTGCGGACCCTACAGGTTCGAGAACAATGTAGACATGACCGAGACACGTCTCCGGTCAATAACCAATAGCGGGACCTGGATGCCCATATTGGCTCCTACATATTCTACGAAGATCTTTATCGGTCAGACCGCATAACAACATATGTTGTTCCCTTTGTCATCGGTATGTTACTTGCCCGAGATTCGATCGTCGGTATCCAATACCTAGTTCAATCTCGTTACCGGCAAGTCTCTTTACTCGTTCCGTAATACATCATCTCACAACTAACATATTAGTTGTAATGCTTGCAAGGCTTATGTGATGTGTATTACCGAGAGGGCCCAGAGATACCTCTCTGACAATCGGAGTGACAAATCCTAATCTCGAAATACGCCAACCCAACATCGACCATTGGAGACACCTGTAGTACTCCTTTATAATCACCCGGTTACGTTGTGACGTTTGGTAGTACCCAAAGTGTTCCTCCGGTAAACGGGAGTTGCATAATCTCATAGTCATAGGAACATGTATAAGTCATGAAGAAAGCAATAGCAACATACTAAACGATCGGGTACTAAGCTAATGGAATGGGTCATGTCAATCAGA
The DNA here is from genome assembly GCF_018294505.1 of Triticum aestivum. Lineage (NCBI taxonomy): Eukaryota > Viridiplantae > Streptophyta > Magnoliopsida > Poales > Poaceae > Triticum > Triticum aestivum. The sequence goes on along the minus strand of NC_057800.1, from coordinate 100,601,951 downwards.
TCATTCTACTAATGATGTGACCTCGTTAATCAAATAACAACTCATTGTTCATGGTTAGGAAACATAACCATCTTTGATTAACGAGCTAGTCAAGTAGAGGCATACTAGTGACACTTTGTTTGTCTATGTATTCACACATGTATTATGTTTCCGGTAAATACAATTCTAGCATGAATAATAAACATTCATCATGATTATAAGGAAATAAATAATAACTTTATTATTGCCTCTAGGGCATATTTCCTTCAGTAACCTATGATGCTCGATGACCACAGGATATTTGTTCGACTAGTTCTTCCTTCTGCACACAAGGACTACATCTGGTTGGAAGGGATGTGACTTAACACGGAAGATAAACTCTCTTCACCCTGTTCTCCTCGACAATTGGTTCATCAACCAATGTCGATTACTCGTGGTAGATATTTGAGGCGATCTCCGAACCTTTACAGACTTCTTCTTCGAGAACCACAATCACTCTTGATCTCTGAAGAAATTGACACCTAACCGTCTAGAGAGTTTGCAGCTCTCAAGAGTAATAGGCGGAGTGTACTAGACTTAGATTCGAGTGATGCTGAACCACTATCTAATTCTTCGGCTCTAGGGTTTTTCTCTCGGTGGATTTTAAACTCAAGTCGCTCAGAGAGGGGGTTGCTCAACAATTTTCTCAGAATCAAACGGTGCAGCCACTGGACAAAGCCGGCGCGGGGTGGCTATTTATAGCCGCAGCCTTCCCTGATGGGAAATGACCATTTTGGACACGCGATCTAGCCAATGGCCAACCAACGTGTTTACAATGGTCAGATTTTTGAGCAACGGTAATATTACTTGAGGAACAAGTAATGCTAACTCCTCGGTCTGAGACAAATCTCTCGCAGCGAAGAAGGTCACAGTCTCTTGTTGGCAAGTATTTGCTCAGAACACAAAGAGATTTCTCCCGCAACTTTCATAGGATTTGGGTTTAGCATCAGACAATCAAAGTTTCGAATGCTACACCCCTCTTAACGGTACGGTGGTCCTATGACTCAATAAAGAGAAGAAGAAGAACGAAACAAATGCTACGTCTTCACTTCGTCTTCAATCTCTTCGGACGCAGTCATTTTCCTCGGACAAACACCGAACCAATTGCTTCACTTCAGCAATTTTTGAGGGGTCACTCTTGTTATCATAATCTTCGGTGATAACCTTCCCTGCAGCGCAGGGAGATTATCTTCGTTGTTTACATCAAGCTCCTCGATATCTCAGGGACCTGTTACTCTGTGTGCACTAGCAAACACATAAGTCCCATACTGTTTATGTCAACAAACTCCAAAACATAAGGGTCCTATCATTGCACCAACAGCCTACCTTCTACAACATCGCTCATTCCCTCCTAAAGTTCCGCTCATGGCTACATAGCATTCTACACACCAAAAAAAACCGCTATCCTACTCAAAGGAGTTCGAGGAAAATAGATAATTAAACTAAAAGAATGGTCTTCGACAAGGTGACCCCCTCTTCATGTACCTCTTTATTACCATCATTGATCTCCCACAACAAATGTTACTTCACAATGACGACATCCTTTCACTTCACCACAACATTTTCACACATCTCCCACCCACCACACTCCAATATGTTGATGACACGCTTAATCGCTTCTGCCTCTGTTAATGCTACATCCAAACTTAGCAAATTCTAGACACTTCTGTTGTTTCTATGGGCTTGGCCATCAACTTTGCCAAAAAAAACTTTTATCCCTCTCTACGTTCCATCTGATTAGAACCCCGGCCATTGCTAGCATCCTTGGTTGCCCTGTTGCATCCTTCCCTCAAGTTTATGTTGGACTGCCCCTATCACCCACTCGGCTTCCACACGACGTATTTTAGAACACTACAGAAAATTTTGTTGGGGAACGTAGTAATTTCAAAAAAATTCCTACACACACGCAAGATCATGGTGATGCATAGCAACGAGAGGGAAGAGTGTGATCTACGTACCCTTGTAGACCGACAGCGGAAGTGTTAGCACAACGCGGTTGATGTAGTCGTACGTCATCACGGCATGACCGATCAAGCACCGAAACTACGGCACCTCCAAGTTCTAGCACACGTTCAGCTCGATGACGATCCCCAGACTCCGATCCAGCAAAGTGTCAGGGAAGAGTTCCGTCAGCACGACGGCGTGGTGACAATCTTGATGTACTACCGTCGCAGGGCTTCGCCTAAGCACCGCTACAATATTATCGAGGATTATGGTGGAAGGGGGCACCGCACACGGCTAAGAATATGATCACGTGGATCAACTTGTGTGTCTAGGGGTGCCCCCTTCCCCCTTATATAAAGGGGCAGGGGAAGGTGCGGCCGGCCAGGAGGAGGGCGCGCCAGGAGGAGTCCCACTCCCACCGGGAGTAGGATTCCCCCCCCCCCCTTCCTAGTTGGAATAGGATTCGGGAGGGGGAAAGAGGAGAGAGAGAAGGAAGGGGGGGCGCCGCCCCCCTCTCCTTGTCCTATTCGGACTAGGGGGGAGGGGCGCGTGGCCCAGCCCTGGCCACCTCTCCTCTCTTCCACTAAAGCCCACTAAGGCCCATATACCTCCCGGGGGGTTCCGGTAACCTCCCGGTACTCCGGTAAAATCCCGATTTCACCCAGAACACTTCCGATATCCAAATATAGGCTTCCAATATATCAATCGTTATGTCTCGACCATTTCGAGACTCCTTGTCATGTCCGTGATCACATCTGGGACTCCGAACAAACTTCAGTACATCAAAATGCATAAACTCATAATATAATTGTCATCAAAACCTTAAGCGTGCGGACCCTACGGGTTCGAGAACAATGTAGACATGACTGAGACACGTCTCCGGTCAATAACCAATAGCGGAACCTGGATGCTCATATTGGCTCCCACATATTCTACGAAGATCTTTATCGGTCAGATCGCATAACAACATACGTTGTTCCCTTTGTCATCGGTATGTTACTTGCCCGAGATTCGATCATCGGTATCTCAATACCTAGTTCAATCTCGTTACCAGCAAGTCTCTTTACTCGTTTCGTAATACATCATCTTGCAACTAACTCATTAGTTGTAATGCTTGCAAGGCTTATGTGATGTGCATTACCGAGAGGGCCCAGAGATACCTCTCCGACAATCAGAGTGACAAATCCTAATCTCGAAATACGCCAACCCAACATGTACCTTTGGAGACACCCGTAGAGATCCTTTATAATCACCCAGTTATGTTGTGACGTTTGGTAGCACACAAAGTGTTCCTCCGGCAAACGGGAGTTGCATAATCTCATAGTCATAGGAACATGTATAAGTCATGAAGAAAGCAAATGCAACATATTAAACGATCGGGTGCTAAGCTAATAGAATGGGTCATGTCAATCACATCATTCTCCTAATGATGTGATCCCATTAATCAAATGACAACATATGTCTATGGTTAGGAAACATAACCATCTTCGATTAACGATCTAGTCAAGTAGAGGCATACTAGTGACGTTTGGTTTGTCTATGTATTCACGCAAGTATTATGTTTTCGGATAATACAATTCTAGCATGAATAATAAACATTTATCATGATATAAGGAAATAAAATAATAGCATTATTATTGCACCTAGGGCATATTTCCTTCAGTCTCCCACTTGCACTAGAGTCAATAATCTAGATTACACAGTAATGATTCTAACACCCATGGAGCTTTGGTGCTGATCATGTTTTGCTCGTGGAAGAGGCTTAGTCAACGGGTCTGCTATATTCAGATCCGTATGATCTTGCAAATCTCTATGTCTCCCACCTGGACTAGATCCCGGATGGAATTGAAGTGTCTATTGATGTGCTTGGTTCTCTTGTAAAATCTGGATTCCTTTGCCAAGGCAATTGCACCAGTATTGTCACAAAAGATTTTCATTGGACCCGATGCACTAGGTATGACACCTAGATCGGATATGAACTCCTTCATCCAGACTCCTTTGTTTGCTGCTTCCGAAGTAGCTATGTACTCCGCTTCACATGTAGATCCCGCCACAACGCTTTGTTTAGAACTGCACCAACTGACAGCTCCATCGTTTAATGTAAACACGTATCCGGTTTGCGATTTAGAATTGTCTGGATCAGTGTCAAAGCTTGCATCAACGTAACCATTTACGATGAGCTCTTTGTCACATCCATATATGAGAAACATATCCTTAGTCCTTTTTAGGTATTTCAGGATGTTCTTGACCGTTCTCCAGTGATCCACTCATGGATTACTTTGGTACCTCCCTGCTAGACTTATAGCAAGACATACATCAGGTCTGGTACACAGCATTGCATACATGATAGAGCCTATGGCTGAAGCATAGGGAACATCTTTCATTTTCTCTCTATCTTCTGCATTGGTCGGGGATTGAGTCTTACTCAATTTCACACCTTGTAACACAGGCAAGAATCCTTTCTTTGCTTGATCCATTTTGAACTTCTTCAAAACTTTGTCAAGGTATGTGCTTTGTGAAAGTCCAATTAAGCGTCTTGATCTATCTCTATAGATCTTAATGCCCAATATGTAAGCAGCTTCACCGAGGTCTTTCATTGAAAAACTCTTATTCAAGTATCCTTTTATGCTATCCAGAAATTCTATATCATTTCCGATTAGCAATATGTCATCTACATATAATATCAGAAATGCTACAGAGCTCCCACTCACTTTCTTGTAAATACAGGCTTCTCCAAAAGTCTGTGCAAAACCAAATGCTTTGATCACACTATCAAAGCGTTTATTCCAACTCCGAGAGGCTTGCACCAGTCCATAAATGGATCGCTGGAGCTTGCACACTTTGTTAGCTCCCTTTGGATCGACAAAACCTTCCGGTTGCATCATATACAAATCTTCTTGCAGAAATCCATTCAGGAATGCAGTTTTGACATCCATTTGCCAAATTTCATAATCATAAAATGCGGCAATTGCTAACATGATTCGGACAGACTTAAGCATTGCTACGGGTGAGAAGGTCTCATCGTAGTCAATCCCTTGAACTTGCCGAAAACCTTTTGCGACAAGTCAAGCTTTGTAGACAGTAATATTACCGTCAACGTCAGTCTTCTTCTTGAAGATCCATTTATTCTCAATTGCTTGCCGATCATTGGGCAAGTCAACCAAAGTCCATACTTTGTTCTCATACATGGATCCCATCTCAGATTTCATGGCTTCAAGCCATTTTGCGGAATCTGGGCTCACCATCGCTTCTTCATAGTTCATAGGTTCATCATGATCTAGTAGCATGACTTCTAGAACAGGATTACCGTACCACTCTGGCGCGGATCTTACTCTAGTTGATCTATGAGGTTCAGTAGTATCTTGTTCTGAAGTTTCATGATCATTATCATTAGCTTCCTCACTAATTGGTGTAGGTGTCACAGAAACTGGTTTCTGTGATGTACTACTTTCCAATAAGGGAGCAGGTACAGTTACCTCGTCAAGTTCTACTTTCCTCCCACTCACTTCTTTCGAGAGAAACTCCTTCTCTAGAAAGTTTCCGAGTTTAGCAACAAAAGTCTTGCCTTAGGATCTGTGATAGAAGGTGTATCCAATAGTTTCCTTTGGATATCCTATGAAGACACATTTCTCCGATTTGGGTTCGAGCTTATCAGGTTGAAGCTTTTTCACATAAGCATCGCAGCCCCAAACTTTCAGAAACGACAACTTTGGTTTCTTGCCAAACCACAGTTCATATGGCGTCGTCTCAACGGATTTTGATGGTGCCCTATTTAACGTGAATGCGGCTGTCTCTAGAGCATATCCCCAAAATGATAGCGGTAAATCAGTAAGAGACATCATAGATCGCACCATATCTAGTAAAGTACGGTTACGACGTTCGGACACACCATTACGCTGTGGTGTTCCAGGTGGCGTGAGTTGCGAAACTATTCCACATTGTTTTAAATGTACACCAAACTCGTAACTCAAATATTCTCCTCCACGATCAGATCGTAGGAATTTTATTTTCCTGTTACGATGATTTTCAACTTCACTCTGAAATTCTTTGAACTTTTCAAATGTTTCAGACTTATGTTTCATTAAGTAGATATACCCATATCTGCTTAAGTCATCTGTGAAGGTGAGAAAATAACGATATCCGCCACGAGCCTCAACATTCATCGGACCACATACATCTGTATGTATGATTTCTAATAAATCTGTTGCTCTCTCCATAGTACCGGAGAACTGTGTTTTTGTCATCTTACCCATAAGGCACGGTTCGCAAGTACCAAGTGATTCATAATCAAGTGGTTCCAGAAGCCCATCAGTATGGAGTTTCTTCATGCGCTTTATACCGATATGACCCAAACGGCAGTGCCACAAATAAGTTGCACTATCATTATCAACTCTGCATCTTTTGATTTCAACACTATGAATATGTGTGTCACTACTATCGAGATTTAATAAGAATAGACCACTCTTTAAGGGTGCATGACCATAAAAGATATTACTCATGTAAATAGAACAACCATTATTCTCTGATTTAAATGAATAACCGTCTCGCATCAAACAAGATCCAGATATAATGTTCATGCTTAACGCTGGCACCAAATAACAATTATTTAGGTCTAATACTAATCCCGAAGGTAGATGTAGAGGTAGCGTGCCGACCACGATCACATCGACTTTGGAACCATTTCCCACGCGTATCGTCACCTCGTCCTTAGCCAATCTTCGCTTAATCTGTAGTCCCTGTTTCGAGTTGCAAATATTAGCAACAGAACCAGTATCAAATACCCAGGTGCTACTGCGAGCATTAGTAAGGTACACATCAATAACATGTATATCACATATACCTTTGTTCACCTTGCCATCCTTCTTATCCGCCAAATACTTGAGGCAGTTCCGCTTCCAGTGACCAGTCTGCTTGCAGTAGAAGCACTCAGTTTCAGGCTTAGGTCCAGGTTTAGGTTTCTTCTCTTGAGTAGCAACTTGCTTGATGTTCTTTTTGAAGTTCCCCTTCTTCTTCCCTTTGCCCTTTTTCTTGAAACTAGTGGTCTTGTTGACCATCAACACTTGATGCTCCTTCTTGATTTCTACCTCCGCAGCTTTCAGCATTGCGAAGAGCTTGGGAATAGTCTTATTCATCCCTTGCATATTATAGTTCATCACGAAGCTCTTGTAGCTTGGTGGCAGTGATTGGAGAATTCTGTCAATGACGCAATCATTTGGAAGATTAACTCCCAATTGAATCAAGTGATTATTATACCCAGACATTTTGAGTATATGCTCACTGACAGAACTGTTCTCCTTCATCTTGCAGCTATAGAACTTATTGGAGACTTCATATCTCTCAATTCGGGCATTTTCTTGAAATATTAACTTCAACTCCTGGAACATCTCATATGCTCCATGACGTTCAAAACGTCGTTGAAGTCCCGATTCTAAGCCGTAAAGCATGGCACACTGAACTATCGAGTAGTCATCAGCTTTGCTCTGCCAGATGTTCATAACATCTGGTGTTGCTCCAGCAGCAGGCCTGGCACCCAGCGGTGCTTCCAGGACGTAATTCTTCTGTGCAGCAATGAGGATAATCCTCAAGTTACGGACCCAGTCCGTGTAATTGCTACCATCATCTTTCAACTTTGCTTTCTCAAGGAACGCATTAAAATTCAACGGAACAACAGCACGGGCCATCTAACTACAATCAAACATAAACAAGCAAGATACTATCAGGTACTAAGTTTCATGATAAATTTAGGTTCAATTAATCATATTACTTAAAGAACTCCCACTTAGATAGACATCCCTCTAATCCTCTAAGTGATTACGTGATCCAAATCAACTAAACCATGTCCGATCATCACGTGAGATGGAGTAGTTTCATTGGTGAACATCACTATGTTGATCATATCTACTATATGATTCACGCTTGACCTTTCGGTCTCCGTGTTCCGAGGCCATATCTGTATATGCTTGGCTTGTCAAGTATAACCTGGGTATTCCGCGTGTGCAACTGTTTTGCACCCATTGTATTTGAACGTAGAGCCTATCACACCCGATCATCACGTGGTGTCTCAGCACGAAGAACTTTTGCAATGGTGCATACTCAGGGAGAACTCTTCTTGATAATTAGTGAGAGATCATCTTATAATGCTACCGTCAATCAAAGCAAGATAAGATGCATAAAAGATAAACATCACATGCAATCAATATAAGTGATATGATATGGCCATCATCATCTTCTGCTTGTGATCTCCATCTTCGAAGCACCGTCGTGATCACCATCGTCACCGGCGCGACACCTTGATCTCCATCGTAGCATCGTTGTCGTCTCGCCAATCTTATGCTTCCACGACTATCGCTACCGCTTAGTGATAAAGTAAAGCATTACAGCGCGATTGCATTGCATACAATAAAGCGACAACCATATGGCTCCTGCCAGTTACCGATAACTCGGTTACAAAACATGATCATCTCATACAATAAAATTTAGCATCATGTCTTGACCATATCACATCACAACATGCCCTGCAAAAACAAGTTAGACGTCCTCTACTTTGTTGTTGCAAGTTTTACGTGGTTGCTACGGGCTTAAGCAAGAAGCAATCTTACCTACGCATCAAAACCACAACGATAGTTTGTCAAGTTGGTGCTGTTTTAACCTTCGCAAGGACCGGGCGTAGCCACACTCGGTTCAACTAAAGTTGGAGAAACTGTCACCCGCTAGCCACCTTTGTGCAAAGCACGTCGGGAGAACCGGTCTCGCGTAAGCGTACGCGTAATGTCGGTCTGGGCCGCTTCGTCCAACAATACCGCCGAACCAAAGTATGACATGCTGGTAAGCAGTATGACTTATATCGCCCACAACTCACTTGTGTTCTACTCGTGCATATAACATCAACACATAAAACCTAGGCTCGGATACCACTGTTGGGGAACGTAGTAATTTCAAAAAATGTCCTACGCACACGCAAGATCATGGTGATGCATAGCAACGAGAGGGGAGAGTGTGATCTACGTACCCTTGTAGACCGACAGCGGAAGTGTTAGCACAACGCGGTTGATGTAGTCGTACGTCTTCACGGCCCGACCGATCAAGCACCGAAACTACGGCATCTCCGAGTTCTAGCACACGTTCAGCTCGATGACGATCCCCGGACTCCGATCCAGCAAAGTATTGGGGAAGAGTTCCATCAGCATGACGACGTGGTGACGATCTTGATGTACTACCGTCGCAGGGCTTCCCCTAAGCACCGCTACAATATTATCGAGGATTATGGTGGAAGGGGGCACCGCACGCGGCTAAGAGTATGATCACATGGATCAACTTGTGTGTCTAGGGGTGCCCCCTGCCCCCGTATATAAAGGAGCAGGGGAAGGTGCGGCCGGCCAGGAGGAGGGCGCGCCAGGAGGAGTCCTACTCCCACCGGGAGTAGGATTCCCCCCCCCCCCCCTTTCCTAGTTGGAATAGGATTCGGGAGGGGGAAAGAGGAGAGAGAGAAGGAAGGGGGGGCGCCGCCCCCCTCTCCTTGTCCTATTCGGACTAGGGGGAGGGGCGCGCGGCCCAGCCCTGGCCACCTCTCCTCTCTTCCACTAAAGCCCACTAAGGCCCATATACCTCCCGGGGGGTTCCGGTAACCTCCCGGTACTCCGGTAAAATCCCGATTTCACCCGGAACACTTCCGATATCCAAATGTAGGCTTCCAATATATCAATCTTTATGTCTCGGCCATTTCGAGACTCCTCGTCATGTTCGTGATCACATCCGGGACTCCGAACAAACTTCGGTACATCAAAATGCATAAACTCATAATATAACTGTCATCAAAACCTTAAGCATGCGGACCCTACGGGTTCGAGAACAATGTAGACATGACCGAGACACGTCTCCGGTCAATAACCAATAGCGGAACCTGGATGCTCATATTGGCTCCCACATATTCTACGAAGATCTTTATTGGTCAGGCCGCATAACAACATACGTTGTTCCCTTTGTCATCGGTATGTTACTTGCCCGAGATTCGATCGTCGGTATCTCAATACCTAGTTCAATCTCGTTACCGGCAAGTCTCTTTACTCGTTTCGTAATACATCATCTTGCAACTAACTCATTAGTTGTAATGCTTGCAATGCTTATGTGATGTGCATTACCGAGAGGGCCCAGAGATACCTCTCCGACAATCGGAGTGACAAATCCTAATCTCGAAATACGCCAACCCAACATGTACCTTTGGAGACACCTGTAGAGCTCCTTTATAATCACCCAATTACGTTGTGACGTTTGGTAGCACACAAAGTGTTCCTCCGGCAAACGGGAGTTGCATAATCTCATAGTCATAGGAACATGTATAAGTCATGAAGAAAGCAATAGCAACATATTAAACGATCGGGTGCTAAGCTAATGGAATGGGTCATGTCAATCACATCATTCTCCTAATGATGTGATCCCATTAATCAAATGACAACATATGTCTATGGTTAGGAAACATAACCATCTTCGATTAACGAGCTAGTCAAGTAGAGGCATACTAGTGACGTTTGGTTTGTCTATGTATTCACACAAGTATTATGTTTCCGGATAATACAATTCTAGCATGAATAATAAACATTTATCATGATATAAGGAAATAAAATAATAACATTATTATTGCCTCTAGGGCATATTTCCTTCGAATTTCTCGCAGGGTGGCAACCTAGATTACTACCTAAGGGCGATAGATTTACCCTCCTCTATTTTGTTATTGACGCATTAGATGCTTATTTTATGTCAGTCTTTCTTATTCCCAGAAAAAATACTTAAAATTCTCGATGCCTTTAGACGTGTCTTCTTCTAGGCTGCCGAGGAGGCTTGTCCAGATTCTCAATACCTAAATGCGTGGAACAATGTTTGCAAACCCAAAAAATGCAGCGGTCTAGGGCTGAAAAACCTGCATCAGCAAAACAAATGCCTCCTTATGAAATTTGTTATCAAATCTCTACTTCCTACCTCTACCCCCATGGCTTCATTGGATTAGTCTACAACACCCCTGACGCCTTTGTGGCACCAAAAAATAATAAAACCTTCCTTTGCAAAATCATCAACAACCACATTGCTGACCAACAAAATATATCATTTATCATGACTAACAATGGCTCTGATCCTCTGGTATGACACTTGGCTGCTCCCTAAACCCATAGCAATTGCTTTCCCCTCCCTTTTTTCTCACTCCGTTGTGCCATGATCAGGGTGGCAAATATCTGGCGCCTCGGTTTATAGAATCTAACATGTGAAATCGCCTAACCTGTGCAGCTACAAGAGAACATAGTCTGCTTTTGTTTGTGTTATAGGATTTCATGCCCCCCCCCCCCGGATCCGAATGCTCGTCTTCTCATTGGTGGCAAGGCAGTCTCCACAAGGGCCGCATACGACATCACCATGAAGCAATCGGAGGAGGATCCCACGGCCAAAGCATGTGTTCCGACCAAAGTCAAGATCTTCGCTCGGCTGATCTTCCCTGAGCACCTCAACTCCCATACCAACCTCGCCTTCAAAACATCGTCAACAATGTCGACCGTTCATGTTGCTTGGACGACATCGAGGACGCCGACCACATCTTCATCTCATGCCCCTACTCTGGTAGGATTTGTCAAGGGGTCGGCACCACCCCGACCTCCTCCATCCATGAGCTGCGGGACTACTGCCTCTCACATAGTCGCATTGCTTGGATCACACCCTATGGCCCTTTGCTCTGTTGGTGGTTCTTAAGGAAATTTGGGATGCACCAAAATGCTAAAGCCTTTCGCCGTGATGGCCTTCATAGCTCCGCCATGCTAAAGAAGATCATTGATGACCTAGACCTATGGTCACATCACATCTCCAAGCAATAATGCGACAAGGCATCTACGCCTCTCCTCTATTTATAGAAACATAGTTGAAGAAATTACATGAATGTCATTGGCATTTTACTAGTGTTGCTTTTCCTCTAACCCTACTGGTATTATGGTAATTACATAGGAGAATATTCCTAGTCATCCAGCATATTCCTTTCGGGTTTTAGTAATTACAATACTACTCCCTCATATATCCGTATCTAGACAAATCTAAGACAAGAATTTTGGGACGGAGGGAGTACTCTTGAATCATCGGATGTACACTGTGATCTTAAGGCTGTGTGACTATCACAGTCTGATGAACAAGGGTCTCGTGGTTTTGTACCTCTGTCGATTGTCATCCTTCAAACAGGGCAGAACTACCAGTGTTCAGAACAAGTTCAGACGAGCTCTCAGGTATGTTGACTCTGGCATTTGCCATGCACTGCATCTTATCCATGACAGTTTGGTGCAATACAACACCACCAATAACAAAAGAAGAGATACAGGATTGAGAGCATACTAGCAATCAAGAATATAAAACTGTCCTGAGATAAAGATGTCCTGAACTGGAACTGAATCTCAGGATCAAACGAACAGACTGGAAATGGAAGAGCAAAATCGGAAGCGCATCGACCACAAAATGGTCGGCTCTTCATGGATTTGACACAAGATTGGCTGGAGGTAAACTGAAAACAAACGCTAATAGTAGTCACATTGTAAAACCAGAACATGTTTCACATATTCGCCTACTCTGTAAAACTCCAAACACAAACTGTCTGATCCAGACTCCCAAGATGAGCACTATTATTTGATGAAGGTTCTCGTGATTTTGTGACTCTGTCGATTGCCATCCTTTAAACAGGGCAAAACAACCAGTGTTCAGAACAAGTTAAGACAAACGCTCTAAATTTGCAATGCTCTGCCTCCTATCGGTGCCAGTTTGGTGTATAGTTTGGAGATGAGAGTGGGAAAAGAAGGAACATCCTGGTACCTATGGTTTTCTTCTGCAAAGACACAAGTAAGAAACAACAACACCAATAGCAGAAGAAGAGATGCATCAAGAGCAGGCCATTTCTACTTAGCAGTTACCAGCAATCAAGACAACAAAATAGGAAAAAGCTGAGAAAATATCTAAGATGAGTGCGTGGATAAGAAAGAAATGTCGATGAAGCACTCGGAAATTGAGGGACCAGAAGACTCTTTCATTACATGGTTACATGATATGCCACACGATGCAAGTATGCAACCACCCGAGTTAAAACTGTCCTGAATTGGAACTGAGTCGCAGGATCAATGGACAAGCTGGAAAGGGCAGAGCCAAATCTGAAGCAAATCCACCCCAAAATGGTCAATTCTTCAGTGGACTTTACACAAGATGGCTACAGATAAACTGAAAACAAGCGCTGATAGTAGTAACATTGTAAAATCAAAATATGTTTCACAAATTCACCTACTCCATAAAACTCCAAACACAAACTCTCTGATCCAATAACATGTAAGTAGATCCTGAGTTTGCTACATGTTATAATGTAAGCAGCAGATAAATGCCAATCTGTTGTTATGTCATATATTGTAAATTGTAATGCATATACTGAAGTAACCGGAAACAGCGGAAGCAACAGGCCATGAATTTAAGTACAACTGTAAAAGGTTCAGTAGCTTCCTTCCATGTTATTTTGAATTGTTTCTCAGGGGCAAAAAAGTTGATTCACCACTGAATATTACATACATCGTTAAGGGCAAGAAAGCTGCTTCTTTGAGTGTAAATAAGCAAACAAGCAACTGTTCAACTTTTCTGAATTTACATAGAACTGAACAAACTGACTTTATTATCTATCCTCCACAAACTGACACTGTAATGATCACCAACCTTAATGATGATGGGTATGCCCCCAACATGAATTTTCTGCGCCATTAACAGAATACAGGGGTAACCGAGGATCTATGCTGTGACAATACACTGTACACCAAAGAAGTTTGGCTCCTGCTTCATGTGCTACATCTCTGATTCAAATCCAATGTTCCAAAACCCTTCAGGTGTCAATGGAGGGGCATACCTGTATCTGTGTCTAGACACACCATCATGATGCTCGCACCTCATACTTGTAGCACCATCACCATTTACACGGCCATCAGGAAGCACAGCGTCATAGAACTTCTTGCACTGCTTGCATTCAACACCTTTCAGATTCGCCCGATCAGCTTTCTTTCTTACAGGTTCTGTATATTTGAAATCTTTATTCGGTGGATGGATTGAAATTGAGCTTCGCTGCTTCGGAACTGGTATGTTGTTGAGGCCCTGAGCGACAATATTGATGTCTTGAGTCTCATCATCTGAGTTATTGAAGTCCATATCTTGGGGAGGAGGGGCAGCAAGAGCTAGTGCTTCTTCTCTAGTTGTAGGGTTCCTGATCGTATTTTTTACAGCCTCCAGAGGAGTATCAAGAAAATCATCATGTGGATCAACAACACCTGGTTCCTTACGCACACGAGTTTCCCTCCAGTGTAGACTTGGGCGGGTGAAACTAGATGATGCCTCTGTCTTTGAAGTGCTAGCACCACTCTTGTGCGGAGGGTTAGTTGCATGAGGTGGTAAACAAAGGCGCGAGTTACTTAACACGCTCCTGGCAGAGGTAGCATTTTGGGCCTTCGCACGTGAACTAGGAGAATTCTTTTGGTCTTCAGTCTTAGAAACTACCTGAATGCTCTCATTTTTCGTGTCCTGGAAATCTGAAAATCAAACAACTGAGATGTTAATAAAGATACCGAATCAGTAAACTCCTAAATATTTAAGACATATGCATGTCAGGTGATAGGATTGACAGAAAAGAGATACTAGAAAACTGACATTTATCAGGATATAATGCACCATTGATCATATTTGCACAAAAAGTACAGATCCTTGTATAAGATTCTTAAATTAGAGCGGCAATTTGGAAACAAAAGTGTGATACTGGATAAGAAAACTCAAGTAGCTCTAGGAGTCTGGAAATCAAACAAGTGAGTTGTAAACATAGATATCCAATCAGTAACTCCTATACATATTTTAAGACACGTCAATGTTATGTGGTAGGATTGACAGAAAAGAGATACTGGCAAATTGACATTCATCAGAATATAATGCATCATTGATCATGTTTGCACAAAAGATATGGATCCTTATATTGTTCTTAAAGTCTAGCAGTAATACAGGAACAATACTGTGTTAGGAAAACTTAAGTAGCTCTAAGAATTTGAGAAGTTATGGGGCAGTACCTTTTAGCTTTCTCTTACTTGGAGGACTTCCAGAGGCCTTCCGGTTCACAGGGGACTTGGAGCCTTCATTCAGGTCAATCCTGGAGCCTTCATTCTGGTCAATCTTGGAGCCTTCATTCTGGTCAATCTTGGAGCCTTCATTCTGGTCAATCTTGGAGCCTTCCATCTCCGCAATCTTTCCAAGAAGATAGTTGTGCTCAGACTTGAGATGCTTGTATTGTGTCGTCGCGTGATTGAATTTATTCTGCTCAAGAAGAAGATCCTTATCCTTCAACTCCAGCTGCTGTCTCAGCCGCTGATGGGCCTCCCTCTCCCTTGAAATCTCAGCAGACTTCTCCCCAATCTCTCTTTCGAGCCGACGAATCACCTCGTCTTTCTCCATTTCCTCCTCCAATCTCCCCCTCTCCCTAGATATCTCAGCAGCCTTCTCCTCAATCTCCCTTTCGAGACAGCGGATCACCTCGTCTTTCTTCATTTCCTCCTCCAATCTCCCCCTCACCCTTGATATCTCAGAATCCTTCTCCCCAATCTCCCTTTGGAGCCGACGAATCACCTCGTCCTTCTTCATTTCCTCCTCCAATCTCCCCCTCACCCTTGACATCTCAGCATCCTTCTCCCCGATCTCCCTTTCGAGCCGGCAGATCACCTCATCTTTCTTCATTTCCTCCTCCAATCTCCCCAGAAGATGCTTCTTCTCGGCATCGTGCTCCGCAGCCAACCGGTCGGCGTTCACGAGCATCCCTCGCATCTCCTCGAGAGAGCTCTCCAGCTGCAGCAGCCTATCCTCCGCGCGCCGCTTCCCGCGGTTGAGCTCCTCTAGCTGGCTCAGCAGGCCGGCCTCCCTCTGCCGCCACTCATCCTCGGCCTCCCTCGTGGCGGTGGAATCGGCCAGCCGCGCGTGGAGGAGCTTGGACTTGGCCTGGAAGTGCGGGAAGATCTGGCTGCAGAAGATGAACTCCATCTGGGAGACCCGGTCCTTCACCTCCTGGATGGTGGCCACCAGGATGGTGCTCATCCCGGTGATGTACTTGAAATCGTCCGCCGCCGCGTCGGCGCCGCAGTCGGCGGCCGAGAAGCCCACCGCCTTGCCCTCCATTTCGGCGACCAGGGGCGGATCTAGATGGTGCGCCGGGTGGGCGCCCGAATTCGTGGAAACTAGGAGTGCGGCGGAGGGCCAAGGCGACGGAGGGGGGCGCCGCCGTAAAGAAGGGCGGCGGGGAGAGCGGACTGGGGTTAGGGTTGGTGGCGTGGTGGGGAGGGGAGGGGAGGGGAGGGGATGGATTTGGGGGATCTCGAAATTTTAGAGCGCGCTTTTTCAAAACTATTGTTTCCGGCGCTTTGCCTCGAATTTTGGAAAGTGACCGGAGATGTATTTTGGTTTATGGCACTTTGGTGGTCTTTTTTTCTGGTAGTACAGTATAGAGGTGGGCGTGGGCTATTTGGAGAGGGCCAACGCAAATTATTGGAGAAATTTATTTTGATTGACACAATGTTTACCAAATTTAATAATTCTAAGCATTCATGATTTAGCTTGAGTTTATCGATGTGAAGCATACAATTACGCATTTCTACAACTATGGTTTTGCACAATTTATTAGTTATGCAACTTCAATTTTTCTTTTATGTTGTACCACTTGATCGGCGTAGGAATAACTATTATGTCAAGCGACTAAAAGCGCCCGCGTAAGCCTGCTGTTAAAAAGTCAACAAAAATAACTAAAAATTGTCATCTTGTATTTGTTTGCCAAAGCTCACACAATCAGATGGCCAGCGCACTGCAACTTACACTCTCATATAAGACGCCCCTTCACTACAGTCCATCTACAAAACTTGCGCGCCTACGCACCACATCAATGGTAAATATGCTCCGTCCAATACCAAAATCAAGTGACCAGGACCACACCACATGGAATCGATGCTTGCGAGAAGAAGGCGCCTTTGGTAGATGGTCCACAACGCTGGCCTCCGGCCCGGCACCGAGGAACGCCTCCGGATGGTCCTGGAGGCTGCCAAGATAATAGGAATCGTGGACGCTAGCTTCGTCTTTTACTTCAACGATGTCGTCATTAGCTTCCTCAAGAGGTTCAACATCCTCGTGAAGCTCGTGGACAACATCACCATACAGCTCAAGCGCGCACGTCTAGGTTCCACGTTGCTCGTCGGCCTCCATAGTGATAACCTCTTCCACACATTGGTGTCTTGCGACTATCCGCCACACACCAGAGAATGTCCACTCGAGGTCACTCTCGTCGCGTAGCGCCTCGCCCTGCAAGACAACATCAACTTAATCATCCATGTCTACGAGAAAGTCATCCACGAGGACCACTATGAGCCATAGGACGATGCTAGGACGTTGGCCTTCTTTGACTACAGGGCAATATGTTCGCATATGCATATTTAGTCCTACCCTTGTAAGCACCGCTGAATCAGATCGTCATCGATATAATCCTTAATACATCGCATTCTCATTTTTGTCGATAAACACTAGTCAAACATGCTCATTTACCCCACAAAAAAACATGCTCATTTCACTTGATAAACGTTGGTTGTCGTGGTTATAATAATCCTGTTGAAAGTTGAGTTGGAGATCTGGAAAGTTGTGAATTGACTTAGTGAAAGGGGACAAGAATTCAAGTTGATGTGAAACAAACAAATGGCAACATCAAAAAATATCAAAACCATTTCACAAAACACCCATAACTTCTATAAATATTACAAAGAGGTCCTTAAGGGAAGTTTTTTATTTGGGCTGTTACACAAACCACCTGAATATGAAACACTCCACCCCCTCGATTTGTGATATCCCCTTTGAATTTGCCATCCATAAATCAAATAACCACCACCCCCACTCCATGAATTTGCCATCCCAGTTACGAAAACATGGTAAAAATATCACACATGTGGCAAAATCCACCCATCCCAGGCCATGTGTGGAAAACGTCTAGCATAGGCAAAAATCACATTGAAAAGTCCACAAAAATCACATTGAACTTCACCATGAGTGTGCATTACCCCGCAGCCACGGCACAACGAAGATGCGCCAATAGATTTTGGTAACTTTGGCCCCCAATCGACATGCGCAAACGTCCATCCGGTTTTCAACCTCGTTTCACCGCGTTGCCGCCTCACCCGGACCACACAATCAAAGCAACACAAAAAAATGCAACCGCGATCACTCCACCCCCACTGCGAGACCACCGATTTGGACCACGACAAGCCTTGGAGGCTACTTCGCTACAACGATGCTGGCCAAAATCAAAACACATGCCCTCGTTTATGTAAATCCCTAGTTGCGACGTCACCTCACCGTGAAATTGATGAGAAATGACTGGTCGTTGTAGCACACTGGGCAATCACAACCCCCCTCATCCCTAGCCTCACGAGCAATCATGAAACACGTTGCCCGTGTACATCAAAGAATGGAGGAATGGCACGACCGAGAATGATGACTCTGGCACCGACAATCGACGACGCGTGAATCACTAGCAAGATGGTGAACAGGCGCACGAGATGCCAGAGCAGGCATAGGGCGAGATGGGAAGATGCGAGTGGGCTAGGTGGGCGACGAGGGGAGGCTGGTGGTTAACGAGGCAGTTCGTGCGGCTGCCACCACGAGCATACAGTTGCAGCCACTGATGTAGCGACACACCCATGAGCCAAGATGGGTGAGCCTCATCCAACGGCTCATGGAGCATTCGCGCTGTTGGGTTTCGCCGTGCAAAAACTTAAGCCAAAGGCACATGAGTGACTTATTTTCTTCATTTATATTTTTTTTCCTTTTTCTTAGCGTTACATCAAAAGATAGTCGTGTGCATGTATATATACACACAAAACAATCCTAACAGGACACTAGCCTACTCAAACGCCAATTCCGGTATGAGAGCGGCAACAACGGATAAAGATTACTTCATAGCATGTCGTTGTCTAAAGATTATTTTTGCATTGGATCTACTTTCATCGACAAGGTCAGGGCGACTCCAAGATGAGAGTGGTGCCCAGACGATTCATTCTGATGGCGTTAGTGGTCGTTCGGTGGTCCAAAGACTTTGATGTATTGTTTATCATGTTTGTGATGCTTTGTATTTTTGGAGAACCTTTATAATGGATCTAGATCCTTTTCGGAAAAATGGAAATTACTGTTAGTACATAGCGGAGTAGCGTGTCGGGCGCGATTTACCATTTCGACAGAATGTTGTAGCACATCGGTCTACATGCGACCTGCCCCACCGCATCGCGGGGTTGTTCGTCGCCACCGTCGTGAAGCTTCCACCGCGTCACAGGGTTCTACATCATTGTCGTCGAGGACGACGACACTTGTAGTGGTACATCCAGGCTTTTCCGACCATCTTGATTGCTCTGCTCCCAAGTTTGCCCCCTACTCTGACCCCTGGCTGCATTTTCTAGCGGTGACTGTATGCGTGCGTGTGTAGGTGAGAAGGCTCTCATGAAGGCGGCTTTCAGCGGACTCATCAACCAGGAGGAAGAACTCATAGTTCTTTGCACGAGTGATTCTGATCGTGAGCAAGATCGAGAACGCGAGCTTCAAATGGACAATCTAGAGGAGCAAGAAGTCGCGGTTCTTCCCCTTCATGGTTCTGTCGGGCAGAAAGATGAACAAAGCAAGTTTCAAATGGAGGGGCCAGAGGAGGAGCAAGAAGGCATCATTCATCCCATGAATGATTCAGCCTACCAAAAAGATTAAAAACGTGAGCTTCAAATGAACAAAGCAAAGGAGCAAGAAGTCATGGTTCTTCCCATTGGTGATTCTAATTGCAAGCAAGATCAAGAATGTGATCTTCAAATGGCCAAACCATAGGAGAAAGAAGGCGTAGTTCATCCCACGGGTGATTCTATCTGCCAAAAAGATGAATAACACGAGCTTCAAATGAACAAAGCACACGAGACAAAGCCTGTTCCTCTTCCAATTAGTGATTCTGATCGCAAGCAAGATCAACCACGCAAGGTCCAAATTGACAAAACGTGCGTGGTTGTGCTTCCCTCGGCTACCTCTATTTGCCAGCAAGATCAAGCATGCAAGATTTTCTTTTAACTATGTACCTAAAAAAATCCTTCGGGGATCTGCCTTGGGCTGAGGGGGGCACATGCCCCTCAACTATGCACATAGTGTTGGGGAACGTAGTATTTCAAAAAAAAATCCTATGCACACGCAAAATCCATCTAGGTGATGCATAGCAACGAGCGGTAAGAGTGTGTCTACGTACCCTCGTAGACCGAAAGCGGAAGTGTTTAGTAACACGGTTGATGTAGTCGAACGTCTTCGCAATCCAACCGATCCAAGTACCGAACACACGGCACCTCCGCGATCTGCACACGTTCAGCTTGGTGACGTCCCTCGTACTCTTGATCCAGCTAAGGCCGTGTCACACCCTGATTTTCATGCCACTACACTTAAGCTAACAATCATGATAGAATGTGGTTTGACAAAAACTTTTGAGTGTTTTGGACCTTGCCTTAATTGGATTTTGTTTGTTGTTTGCAAGTGCTCTAAAAATCAAATAAATCCTCCAACTCTTATACTCCTTCTCCTTGATCCAAAACCTTGCCCAATGATCATGCCATGTGTGTAGGACATAAAAACAATTTCTTGCAAAAATATTTTGGCCAAAAAGAATTTTATAAATTAGGTTTTCCAAAAACCCCTGAATTGAGACTTGAACTACAAGTACTTAATTAAGGGTGTGAAAAATCTTTCAAAAAGTATATTTGAAACCTATTAGGTATAGGGCTCCCATAAACCACAAAAATACAATTTTAAAAGTTATTTTCCTATTTTATTTAAAGGATTTTTCTTTAGGCCGGAAATGGTCTTTAATAGGTTAAAATTATTTTAATGCTTTAAAAATATTTGGGAAAAACCTAGGGAAACTCAGTGGACATATATTATCCATATATAAGAATATAAGAGTTTCAACACATGGTCATGTTCAAAATATGGGTCAAATCCCTCAAAACCCCTTTCTGGATATTTCAAGCTTTTGAAATATTTACAAAGGAAATATTCCCCAAAATTCCAAGAAAATTCTAGAATGTCACATATGACATGTTTGATGATCTTGCCAAGTATCATGTCATGGAGAATAGTATAACCCCATGAAATCCCCTCAAAACCATTTCTGTCCATTTTGAAGTTTGAGCAACTTTACATTGCCAAACATGTCCAAATGTTCTCAAACCTTGTGAACATGCTCAAATGGTCTAATTATTCATCTAGACCCAATGGCACAAGTTGGAGAGAATGTTATCTTGCTCAAAGTGCGCCAAAACCCTTCCTGTCCAGAACCAAATTTGAACAACTCTACATTGGCAACTTTCTTGTTTTGATCTCAACTTTCGTGGAAATGTTCATAACCTCAAATGATGACACTACACTAAGTGGTGCATCAAGGAGAATAGATTTGCGTGACTAAATCTTGGAAAGTCCATTTCTGCTGATTTCTAGGGTTTACAAAAGTTGCATTGGCAACTTTGCCCAAATGATCTCAGAATAGGTGGAAGGACCTAATTATATGTTCCATTTCACCCTGTGGAGTCTCATGACAAATGAAGTTCATTTGCTTACCCAAACGAGCATCAAACACCTTCTTCCACTTTACCAAAATTCCATTTTGACCTCTTCCACTAATCTACATGGCCTCAACTTTTTACCACAGCTGCCCTAGGTCACCTCCTACCTCCAGTAGCTCCCCCTCTTCCAAAGCTCCATGATTGATGGGGTAAAACCCCATCCCCCTCTGGACAGCCACTGTTCACCTCTCTCTCCACCTCCCCTCTCATCTAGTGGCTCTCCAGGGCACCCAAGGCCACCACCCATTTGTTTACTCCTCCCCTGACCCCCTAGACACTAGTGGCCACGCCCTGGGCGCCAAAAAGATGCCAATGCCAGCCATATGCGTGCTCTGGAGCGCGCTACAGTGCACCAGGGCACTGTAGCCGCGTCCTGCCCGAGGCTTCTGACCACCTAGGGCCTTCCCCTTGTGTCCCCCGAGGCCGCCTCGGCGTCCAGGACACACAAGACGGTCGGCCCCCTCCTCCTTCTCTCTCCGGCGACCTCTGACACGTGTGCCCGAGCGCCGCTCACGTCTGCCAGTCGCCGCACTCATGCGGGACCTCCTCGAGCTTGCTCTCCTTCTCCTCTCCCCTAAGAGAGCCATGGACCACGCCCACGAGTACCCCAGGCACGCACCAGAGCGCCCGTTTGGCCTTTGGCGATGCCCCGGGCCGCGGTCGTGAGCTCCGCTCATGGTGCACCTCGGCCTCGCCCTATATGACCCTCCCGACCTCCTTCAAGGTCACCATTCAATTAACCGCCCCAAACACTCTCCCGGACCCCTCTCCTCCTCTCCAGAGCCGCTCCGTCGCTTCCCATGGCCGGAGCCGAGCCGCCGTCCATCCCCAAAATTCGCGTCGTCCCGACCCTCTCCTTCCCCTTGAACCATACCATAGGACCCCCATGGCTCCAAGGAGCCTCACCCGCACATCTGTCATTCCTCCCCGTGCCTGCCTCGCCATTCCCATCCTCGCCGTTGCCGGTCTTCGCCATGGCCGACGCTCCGCCCAAGTCTGGCGCTCCCCGCGTCCAACACAACCACCTATGGGCGCGGCGTGGAACGGGGCATCCGCCCAGACCACCGACCTGGCCCCGGGCGCAACAAAGCAGCCGGAATCGTCACTAGCGCGCTCGCCGTCTGTCCCCTGCCTCTGCCCGTCGGGAGGAAGAAGGAGGAGGCTGGAGAAGAGAGAGAGTTGGTGCGGGACCCGCAGGTCAGCAACGTCGGCAGCGGGCCCCGCCCGTTTAAGTGGAGACGGTTTCCGCTGTTGCCGTCTCCCTCGCGCCGAGGCGTATAGGGATGAACCCACCTTCGACGCGCCCTCCTGCGCGCGTGCGGCCGAGCCGCCGGGCCAGCCCAGTGGCGCCCTGCCACTAAATCTCGCCCGGTGCGCCCAACCGCCACCCAGATCCGGCCTATTTAGGTAAATCCTTTGTCTTTTTCTTTTTCCAGTCAACTTCAAAAATCCATAAATAATTCAAATTAACTCCTTTCTAAAATCATTCCCTACCACAGGGTGCTATTGTCACATTTTTACAGAAGCATTTCCTTCACAAATATTTATCAAATCCTATTTTTCCTATTTCTGTGATGTACTTTAGAAAATCACAGAGAGCTCAAATTTGATCCAAATGCCATGATTCAAATTCCTAGATGCTTCTAAGTTCATAACTTAGCTTATGAACATTTTTATTAATACTTTTTGTCCCACATAAAATAATGAGCCATTTCTTCATATTTGTCAACTTTGCAAATTCATAGGAAATTCATTTGAACTCCAAATCCAGTGAAACCAACTCCCAGATGCTTCTAAAATCATGGTTTGTTAAATGGGTGCCTTTGCTCATTTTTCAAAAAAATATATTTCTGTACACTTCTTGCAAATCCATAAACCCCTTGATTCCATCGTATCAAAATGTTTAGAAAAATCCGCTGACCAAATTCCAATGAAACCACTCTAGTTAATTTTCATATAACCAGAGATGTCCTAGAAAAGTAAAATCAATATTTTTAGAGCACTTTTATTTTCTGCCTTGTTGTGTTGCTTATTATGGTTGCTTTCGACGATAGTTGACGAAGTAGACGAAATGCTCGGAGTTGGACCAGAGATATTTGAAGACCTCGAAGACTTTGTTAAAACAGGCAAGCAGCCCTTTGACCATGTCTATGAAACCCTTTTTATGCATGACATATAGCATCATATTGTTGTTGCAACGGAATCATGATGAGGTGGAACCACTTTGATGGTTTGCCTCCGTTACTTCCTCGTTTATACTTGCATTGTGCATGACCCTACCTCCTTATGAGGGTTATGCCGGTGGGAGTAGATAGGATGCTAAAGTAGTTGCTATGCAAAAAGGGACGGGAATATGCATGGTGATGGAGACATAGTATTTTGAAAAGACTTTTCGAAAACCCCCATCGGGTGCCACTTATGCCCGGGGGAGATGATGAGTTGGGTAACCACTTGATGTCGAAGTGGTGTACCGAGGCAAGTGTGTGTGTTGTTTTTCAAAACGGATTGGTTTAAGTTGCGACCGTTATTCCAACCTTACATGCGCAACCACTCTACCCTTGTATGGGAAAGGGCATTATTGATTACCTAGGCCGATACTAGCTTGGAGCCCGCATTACTAGTGACGGGAGAGTTGTTGGTGCGCTCTCTCGGGACGGGGTCGTGCCAGGTAGGGTGGCCATGACTGTTTTCACAAGGCACCGGATACACCGTTGTGTCCCCTCTCGGATGTTACGATCTCGAGTGAGTCTTGTATGATGTGCATCGTGAGGATACGGAACAACGAGTGGACTCCATGTTAGTGTCGTCTAGGGAAAAATAGTGATCAGGTGCTTACCCCAGGTACTTGAGGTACCGCGGGTCGTGGATGACACGGAAGTTCCCCAGATCTTGTGGGTAAAGTGTGCAACCTCTGCAGAGTGTAAAACTATTCGAATAGCCGTGTCCACGGTCAAGGACAGTTGGGTAACCGCTCGTGTGCTACGTCCACATGTTTACAAACCAGTGTATGTGTTTGGATAAGTGGGAAGAACTACTTGGGTCAAGTCAAAGGACTTGACATGATTGAGTTGGGTTGATGCCCACTCTATTTATGTTGATATCTGTAACCTGTCCTCATGGTTACTTGAATTCTCCTGATGCATGTCTTACAAGTTGTTGAATATGTCATTGCACTCAAAACTAGCTTTCTGCAAAAAAGTTTACGTATATCATGCATTGTTGTATCTTGAGCCAAAACATGGGTTGCTTGCGAGTACATTCAAAGTACTCATTGGCTTGCCACTGATTATTTTATTGGCCAGGCATGAAAAAAAACAGGATATGATGAAGAATACTTCGGCGACGAACATGCGAGCTAGGACGCTTCCCAGTCAGAATGCCTGTAGAGTTAAGGCAGATGGCTTGGGTCCAAGTTGTTATTGAAGATTTCCGCTGCGATGATACACTCAAGAGTTGACCATAATGGTCCTACTTGTGTAAAATGGTATATATGGATGTAAGACTCTTTTTATTCAACGTATGTGTGTTCAGTGAGCATTGATCTCTGGGATCACTGTACACGTGCATTCGGTGATCTCGACTTATGAGTCGGGGTCCCCATAGAGCTGGTATCAGAGCCATCCTGACTGTAGGAAGCCTTAGTTAGCATGGTCGTTAGTTAGGGCAAAACTATTTCCAAAACTATTACTAGTTTTCAAAACCACCTATACTTCTCTTCCCTTCTCAGTTTTTCAAAAAACTAAGGTATACTTTCGTTATTGATCTCTTCCCCTTCAAAACTATTGCAATGGTCGCTAGCACCCTCAAGCCCCTGACCACAGGATTCCTTGTAATCCTCGAAGGAGTACACCTTGCCAAATACTCACCCACCTCTTCTGAACCCAAGATTCGCGACACCACAACAAGACGATGCCAACAGAAAATACACCTTTGAAGAATGAGGACATGAAGACCCAGAGATGGTGACACCTTTGAATTTTCCCCAGGATGATGCAACCTTGTCCTATGACGATCAAGGTGTAAGATATGCAAGACCATGATAGACATCGCTAATAGAGCAATCATGTCCTTACCGTTGTTGTATCGGCAACCACCGGTGGATGAGAACCTCGCCATTTGGCCCGCCTCACTATAGTGAGTAGGAAAACAATTCTCTTCATCCCCCGCTCTTGGTGTCGATGTTTTCATCAACGTAACCGACATGTTGGACCTCTACTATGCCTTGTTAATATCATTGCATAAGGGATTACCTACCTGGTACCGTCGACGCCTTAGAAGGCAAAAGGGGTCGTCATGATTAAGAAGACAACAGAAGACCGAGTCAATGCCTGCTACGAGGAGCCACCTTCACCCCATCACTTCAACAGGCGAGAAGTTGTTGAAGAATCTTTAGGCTCAACCCGGATTGTTTCATCGAACAACTACAAGAGACGTAGCAACACCTGAGGAAAACCCAAAAGACTGCATGAGGCACGAAGTAAAGCACGACTACTTAGTCCGAGAACCCCTAGGATAGGATGAGTCGTGTACCCCCTATGCGCAGTTGTAACGCCCTCGATGCGGCTATATCTCCTACGTGTCGAAGCACGACTTAGAGGCATAACCGCATTGAAAGCAATGTCGCAAGTAAGGTAATCTTCACAACAACCCATGTAAATAGATAATAAGGGGAAAGGAACATAGTTGGCTTACACTCGCCACGTCACATAAAGTACATAAATAGCATTACATCATCCAATACACTCATGGTCCGACTACGGTACCAAAATAAAAGATCAACCCCAACATGCGACATGGTCCCGATCGCCCCAACTGGGCACCACTACTGATCATCAGGGAAAGACACATAGTAACGGCGTGAGTCTTCGTCGAACTCCCACTTGAGCTCAAGCGCATCATCTGGAACGGAGTCATCGGGCCCTGCATCTGGTTTGGAAGTAATCTGTGAGCCACGGGGACTCAGCAATCTCGCACCCTCGCGATCAAGACTATTTAAGCTTATAGGTAAGGTAAGGTAATATGTGGAGCTGCAACAAGCGACTAGCATATATGGTGGCTAACCTGTTCGCAAAAGAGAGCAAGAAGAGAAGGCAAAGCAACGAACGAAGGACTAGAGAACAACCTACGGCAAACATTACTCCAACACCGTGTTCACTTCCCGGACCCCACCGAGAAGAGACCATCACGGTAACACACGCAGTGGATTCATTTTAATTAAGTTAAGGTTCAAGTTATCTACAACCGAACATTAACAAATTCCCATCTGCCCATAACCGCGGGCACGGCTTTCGAAAGTTCAAATCCCTGCAGGGGAGTCCCAACTTATCCCATGACAAGCTCTCACGGTCAATGAAGGATATTCCTTCTAGCCGGAAGACCCGATCAGACTCGGAATCCCGGTTACAAGACATTTTGACAAGGTAAAACTAATCCAGCAACACCGCCCGAATGTGCCGACAAATCCCGATAGGAGCTTCACATATCTCTTTCTCAGGGCACACTCAGATTGCCCAAGGTACGGGTAGGCCAACCCAGAGTTGCCTCTGGTGGCCACCGGCAGCTGACAGGTTGGACCAACACTCAGAGGAGCACTGGCCCGGGGGGGGGGGGGTTAAATAAGATGACCCTTGGGCTCCGGAAACCCAAGGGAAAAAGAGGTTAGGTGGCAAATGGTAAAACCAAGGTTGGGCATTGCTGGAGGAGTTTTATTCAAGGCGAACTGTCAAGGGGTTCCCATTATCACCCAACCGCGTAAGGAACGCAAAATCCGGGAACATAACACCGATATGACGGAAACTACGGCGGCAAGAGTGGAACAAAACACCAGGCAAAAGGCCGAGCCTTCCACCCTTTACCAAGTATATAGATGTATTAAGATAACAAGATAATATAATGATATCCCAACAAGAAAATAATGTTCCAACAAGGAACGATCTCCAATCTTCACCTGCAACTAGCAACGCTATAAGAGGGGCTGAGCAAAGTGGTAACATAGCCAATCAACGGTTTGCTAGGACATGGTGGGTTAGAGGTTTGACAAGGCAATTTGGGAGGCATGATAAGCAAGTAGTAGGCATCATAGCATAGGCATAGCAAAAGAGCGAGCATCTAGCAAGCAAAGATAGAAGTGATTTCGAGGGTATGATCATCTTGCCTGCAAAGTTGCCAGAGTTGACTGGATCCTCGAAATCAAACTCAACGGGCTCCTCGTTAGCGAACTCGTCTCCCGGCTCTACCCAAGCAAAACGAACAAGCAAAAGGAACACAATCAACCACGTGCAAATGCTCGAACAACATGATGCAAACATGGTATGCTATGCGGGATGCGATATGTGATGCATATGCAAGATTTGACAAGGAATGATTGAACCTGGCCTCAAGTTGGAAATACAAGTGTGCCACAGGAAAGGTGAGGTGATTTTGGTTGAAATCGATATAAATATCACCGGAATCGGAGGCACGGTTTGGAAATGGCAAGCAAAACAAATATGACACCGGTCTACGATAAACAACAAGTAGCCATCTAAATGCATCAAGTTAATTATGCTACAACACTCAAACATGACAACAAAATACATGGCAGGGATGCACTCATAAAGCTTGACAAAAGATGAACACTGAGCTACGACCAATTCATCCATTAACAGGTTCAAACAAGCATGGCAAAAGTGCAATTGATAAACAGGTTTCACACTTGGTGAAATTAACACAAGCCTGGAATTTCAGATCAGGTAGCACACTTTGGAGCATGAAAACTATAGGCTACAGGAACTTAATATGGCAAAGTAAAGCATGGCATGGAGCTACTCAAAGAGCTTAACAAAAGTCCCTTAGTGACCTTGAGCCAAAAGGGATAACAAAATACAATTGCAAGCATGTGAACATGGCAAAAACATAATCAGGTTACAGACTTAAGAGAAAAACTAGAACATGCAAATCTGTTAACGAGTAGGCATGTTTACGAGCTCGATGCACTCACTACAGAGCAAGGCATGACAATCTAAGCATACACCCATCAAGAATACATATTATGAAAGCTATACATGGCAAGAACAACAACATAGCATGCACGGATCAACAACAACATCCTCGGCAAAATCGCTAACAAGTAGACAATCTGCCAGGAACCACGAAATAGCAAAAGTAGAGCTCGATGGACTCAAGCTAGGGTGCTCCATAAATGCAAACAAAGACATGGATGGATAAAGCACCACAATATTAACAAAACATCCTTACTGATCATCCTCAAAAGAGGCACGGATCACTAGGGAACAACATGAACATATGGCATATTGATACAAACAGATCAAGGACTTAGTGAAATTTCTAAGTCCCTGAAATCAGCATTAACGAATGCACCACTTTGCAAGCTTGTGCTAGTCACCACACACATCACAAAAATACATGGATAGCACCTCTGGAAAGATGGCATGGCATATAACAAAACTCATGTAGAGCTCAGGAGCATATCATGCACACAATAGTCATGGCAAAAATGACAAATAGCTATTTGGTGCAGCAGATCTGACAATTAACCCAAATAGCTCTCTTCCAACAGCATTTCGGGCATCGAGATGAGCTCAAATGAAAATGATGCAATGAGATGAAATGATGTGCTCTCTGAGACGAACATTTTGATATGCTATACGCCAAAAATGGAGCTACGGATGCGGAGATATAACCTGATGAAAAATGCAAATTATCTAGGGTTTCGAGAGAAAGTCAACCAAGAGAAAATATCCCAGATCTAGATCCGGATTGGCGCGGAAGTCAAGGTTGGCCGGAAACACTGTTGCTCGCCGGAGTTCATCGGGGAAGAGGTGGAGGTCGGCAGAGAGGGGGCCGGGTCATCGGATCCGGGGCCGGCGAGATGAGGGCAAGGCGCGCCGGGGTGCGGTGGTGGTGGCCAGAGTTGGTGCCGCGGCGGGGCGACGGAGGTCGCCGGGGCCAGCCGGGCGACGAGCTCGCCGGCGTGGAGGAGAGGCGGCGGCCGCGGGCGCGCTCGGGCGACGTCTGCTGCCAGGTGGCGGGGCACGGGCGATGGGCCTCGGGGGCCCGACCTGGGCCTCCCGGGCCGGCGGCGGCGACGAAGTGGGCGCGAGGCGTGGGCCAATGGGGGCATGCCACATGGCGGTGGGGGGTGGAACCGGACACGTCCGGCGCTGGCGGACGCTGTCCGGCGCGCGGAGGAAGACGGAGGCTAGGGTTTCAGGGGGAGAGATCCGAAATTTCGGAGGAGGGGCTATTTATAGGCATAGGAGGAGCTAGGAGAGTCCAAATGAGGTGCGGTTTTCGGCCACGCGATCATGATCGAACGCACTAGATGATGGAGAGGGTTTTGGTGAGTTTTGGGCCAAATTGGAGGGGTGTTGGGCTGCAACACACACGAGGCCTTCTCGGTCCCTCGGTTAACCGTTGGAGCATCAAACGAAGTCCAAATGGTACGAAACTTGACAGGCGGTCTACCGGTAGTAAACCAAGGCCGCTTGGCAAGTCTCGGTCCAATCCGGAAATGTTTAACCCCCACGCACGAAAAGAAGGTAGAAATGACCACCGGAGGAGATAGGAGCGCGAGAATGCAAAACGGACAACGGGGAAAATGCTTGGATGCATGAGACGAACACGTATGCAAATGCAATGCACATGATGACATGATATGAGATGCATGACAACGACAACAACACACGGAGACAAAAACCCGAACCCGAGGAAATAAAATAACTTAGCGCCAGAAACGGCAAGAGTTGGAGTACATATAAGGTAAATTACATCCGGGGTGTTACAACACTCCACCACTACGAAAGGATCTCTTCCCGAGATCTAGGACTGGAAGAATGCCGGGTACTCAGAACGGAGGTGATCCTCGCGTTCCCAGGTGGCTTCACGGTCGGAATGGTGTGACCACTTGACTTTGAGGAATTTGATTGACTTATTGCGAGTCTTGCGTTCAGTCTCTTCAAGAATAGCAACGGGGTGCTCACGATAAGAGAGATCTTCTTGGAGATCAATGTCTTCGAAGTTGACGGTGTGGTCAGGAGTCTTGAAGCACTTGCGGAGCTGAGAGACATGGAACACGTCGTGCACATTTGCAAAGTTTGAAGGAAGCTCGAGTTGATAGGCGAGATCGCCTCTCTTGCTGACGATCTTGAAAGGACCCACGTATCTAGGGGCAAGCTTCCCTTTGATACCGAAGCGACAAGTACCTTTCATTGGAGAGACGCAGAGGTAAACATGATCTCCGATCTCGAAAGCCAAATCACGGTGCTTACTATCATAGTAGCTCTTCTGGCGCGATTGCGCTGCTTTCAGGTTATCTCGGATGACTTTGCACATTTCCTCTGGCTCTGTGATTAAGTCATTTCCAAGAAGTTGACGTTCACAGGTTTCTGACCAGTTGAGTGGAGTACGACACTTCCTACCATACAGAATTTCGAAAGGGGCCTTGCCCGAACTTGCTTGAAAACTGTTGTTGTAGGAGAATTCGGCATATGGAAGACAATCTTCCCACTTCATACCGAAGGATATAACACAAGCCCTGAGCATATCTTCAAGAATCTGATTGACACGCTCGACTTGACCGCTAGTTTGAGGATGGAAAGTTGTGCTGAAGCGGATGTTGGTGCCCATGGCCTTCTGAAAAGAATCCCAAAACTTGGAGGTAAAGATGCTGCCACGGTCTGAAGAGATCACCTGTGGAATACCGTGCAGAGAGACAATTCGAGAGGTATACAGCTCCGCCAATTGAGCTGCAATGATAGACTCTTTGATAGGCAGAAAGTGAGCCACTTTAGTGAGTTTGTCGATGACAACGAATATAGCATCATTGCCACGCTTGGACTTTGGAAACCCAGTCACGAAGTCCATCTCAATGTGGTCAAACTTCCATTCTGGAATGGCAAGAGGTTGGAGGAGACCAGCTGGCCTTTGGTGTTCTGCCTTCACTCTTCTGCAGACATCACATTCATTCACGAACTGAGCAATCTCGCGCTTCATTCGAGTCCACCAATAAGCCTGCTTGAGGTCCTGATACATCTTCGTACTCCCAGGGTGGATGGAGAGGAGTGAATTGTGAGCCTCATTCATGATAACTTTACGAAGGTCACCTTTGGGCACAACAATACGATCCTCGAAGAAGAGAGTATCCTTGTCATCAAGGCGGTAGCACTTGTACTTGGGTTGACTCTTGGCAATCCCAATCTTCACCTTCTTCACCATAGCATCAAGAAGTTGAGCCTCGCGAATCTGATCTTCCAAGGTAGGAGAGACTTGAAGGTTGGCGAGGAAACCTTGAGGAACAACTTGCAGATTGAGTTTGCGGAAAGCTTCACAAAGCTCGGGTTGGTAAGGCTTGAGAATCAGACTGT
This sequence comes from Triticum aestivum, assembly GCF_018294505.1. Classification (NCBI taxonomy): domain Eukaryota; kingdom Viridiplantae; phylum Streptophyta; class Magnoliopsida; order Poales; family Poaceae; genus Triticum; species Triticum aestivum. Next base: position 100,569,946 of record NC_057800.1, on the reverse strand, counting down.
TGCAGTAAGCCTTCCTGCTCAATGCGTCAGCAATCACATTGGCCTTGCCTGGAGTATACTCGATACTCGGATTATACTCTTGAATCATTTCGACCCAACGAGTCTGCCTGAGGTTGAGATTAGGCTGAGTGAAGATGTACTTGAGACTCTTGTGGTCAGTGAAGATGTCCACTTTTCTTCCCAATAAGAGATGTCTCCAAGTCAAAAGAGCATGCACAACTGCCGCCAACTCGAGGTCATGAGTGGGGTAGTTCTTCTCGTTGGGCTTCAACTGGCGAGAGGTATAAGCCACAACTTTCTTCTCTTGCATCAACACTGCACCAAGACCTTGAAGAGAGGCATCGCAGAAGACCTCGAACGGTTTGGATTCATCAGGAGGAGTCAGAACTGGAGCAGTGACCAATTTCTCTTTCAAAGTGTTGAAAGCGATGTCACATTCCGGAGACCAAACGTACTTGACGTGCTTCTGGAGAAGGTTTGAAAGAGGCTTCGCGATCTTTGAAAAGTTCTCAACGAACCTTTGACAATAGCTTGCGAGACCGAGGAAGCTGCGAAGTTGCTTCACGTTTTGAGGTGGTTCCCAATTCAAAATTGCAGACACCTTCTTAGGATTCACCGCAATGCCCTTGGCAGAGATGATATGCCCAAGATAAAGAACCTCATCGAGCCAAAACTCGCACTTTGAGAACTTGGCGTAGAACTGATGTTCCCTGAGCTTATCGAGCACCAAACGCAAGTGCTTGGCATGATCTTCCTTGTTCTTCAAAAAGACCAGAATGTTGTCGAGATAGACCAAAACGAAGTCATTTGTGTAGGCGTTGAAGATGAAGTTCATCATGCGAGAGAAAGTCGGAGGAGCATTGACGAGGCCAAAAGACATGACAGTGTATTCGTATGAACCATAGCTTGTTCTGAAAGCCGTCTTGGGAATATCTTGCTCACGGATTCGAATCTGGTGATAACCCATATGGAGATCAAGCTTGGAGAATACTTGAGCACCTTTGAGTTGTTCGAACAGCTCATTGATGTTGGGAAGTGGGTATTTGTTCTTGATAGTCTTCTTGTTCAATGGACGGTAGTCAACGCAAAGTCGGTCCGTTCCATCCTTCTTCTTCACAAAAAGTACTCCACAACCCCACGGAGAAGAACTAGGTCGGATGAGACCCATTCTCTCTTGAATATCGAGTTGCTTCTTCAGCTCCTTGAACTCTTCAGGTCCGAGCTTGTAAGGACGTTTGCAAACCGGTTCCGTGCCAGGCTCAAGATTGATGACGAATTCAACTGGTCGGTGCGAAGGCATTCCTGGAAGCTCTTCTGGAAAGACGTCTTGATATTCGCAAACGACTGGAATTTGAAAGATGGCATCGAGTTCACCCTTCTCATTGAGAGAAAACAGGCGGATGGTATCATCACGAGCGGCAAAGACAATTACATCCTCAGACGAATGGGTCAATTGAATCTGCCTGGCAGCACAATCAAGCTGAGCCTTGTGCTTAGAAAGCCAGTCCATTCCAAGAATAAGATAAATATCCGAGTCACCAAGAACCGTAGGAGAAGATAGAAATTTGTAGTCACCCAAAGTGATAGTAACATCCGGAACAATGGAGTTAGCATGCATGCGCCTATCGGGAGAGACAACTGCTAACGGTCTAGGCAAAACTTGCAAGGCCAACTCATGCTTAGATGCAAAAGGTCTCGAGATGAAACAATGTGATGCACCAGTGTCAAAAAGAACTTTAGCTGGAATATCGTTAACAGGAAGGTTACCCATGATGACATCTGACGAGTCCTCTGCCTAAGCTGCATTCATCAAATTGACCTTGGCGTGCTTGGGGTTATGCTTGACCACAGCTGTACTTGCTGATCTCACAGGAGGAGGAGGAGGGAGACACCTCTGATTGAAGCATTTGTTGGCATAGTGACCCTTCTGTTGGCACTTGTTGCACGTGACCTCTGAAAGCGGATGGTGATACGGAGCACTCGATCTTGGAGCTTGAGACGAAGTCTTGTTCTGAAAGCCAGGGTTGGGTGGGTGGGAAGATCCACTGCCACCTTTGCTCTTCTATTGAAAAGGCTGACGGAACGGAGGAGGAGGAAGCCAATACTTCTGCTGCTTAGCCACTTGAGTTGAGGAAGAAGGAGTAGCACTCTGACTCGCTTCTTGGAAGCATCACACTTCAGTTGAGCAGCCTCTTGCTTCAATGCCATGTTGTAAAACTCATCGTACCTCTGGGCTCAAAGAGAACAAGAGCTAGCTGGATTTCTTCTCTGAGACCACCCCTGAACTGGTATATCATGCTCTTCTCGTCAGGGACGTCCTGCTTAGCAAAGCGGGCGAGCTTCTGAAACAACTTGTTGTAATCATAGACAGACATAGAGCCTTGCTTCAGGTTGCGGAATTCCTCACGCTTGCTTTCAACCACGCTCTGAGGAATATGATGAGCTTTGAAGTCTTGACGGAATTCATCCCAGGTAATCACACGGCCTCCTCTGGAATCTTTGTACTGCTGAAACCATTCTGCAGCTTGGTCTTTGAGTTGGAAGGAAGCGAACTTGACAAAGTCCTCAGGCCTGACGTTACTGCACTCGAAATGCTTGCACAAGTCCACGAGCCAATCGTCAGCATCAGTTGCCTCAACACAATTGCTGAAGGTCTTTGGCTGGTTAGCAAGGAACTAGTTGAGTGTAGCAAAGTGATTCTGATTGTTGCCCTGGTTGCCTTGGTTGCCTTGGTTCGCTTGGTTGCGCTCTTGAAGAATTTGCATGATCAACTGCGTGTTTGCATTGGTAGCAGCCATCACAGCTTGCCATGCCTCCGGAGGAGGGGTGGTGGTGGCGGATCAGGATTCGGAGTCGTGCGCGTTGGAGGAGCCATCCTGAAGAGGTTGACATCCATTAGCACATTGACAGATAAAATTGAAGCTGAATCCAACGGGTTGAAATTGCAAATATAGTCTTCACATCCGAACAAAATGAACGAATGCATTCCAATTGAAATGGTCACATATCCATAAATTGAGAAGCCACTTAGAATTTAGGTAGAGGAATAAAATCAACAAGGTACGGAGCAAGAACGAATACTCGGTAAGGATCACCCAATCTCAAACCAAATATCCGTGGAAGAAGAACTAGAGCTACAAGAATTCCCACCTATGAAACTCCCGAACCTTTCCGGTTATGCAATTAGGTGTTGGGGATACAGGGGAAGCATAATATCTCACCCAAATCTAGCAAATCCTACATCCAGCTGTATCCATCCTTCAACACATAACCGAGAAAAACTTCGGAAATCGTCTACCTCAACCTTCGAAAAGCATCCGTTATACAAGTTATGGCAATACTCCCGAACTCCCGCCCCAGTACTGGGTGGCGTCGAGGTTATCTCACCAACAACTGCATAAAAGAGATTTTCGATGTCGGCGAACTAAACTCAGGTATTCCAGAACTGCAACGATAAAATTGTGACGACAACACCTCGGAGCTCAACTCCCCGGGACACTGCCACAACCCCTAAATGACAGGAGGCACCAAGAACAATGTTCTCGTCACAAATCCATCGGAACGATTCCAAGATACCCGCGTGATCCTAATTTTTTTAGTGAAATTTGAGAAGAGAAGAGTCAAAACTCTACGTCAGGATGCCTTACCAGAGCGATTAAGGGACTGGGGAGTAAAAAGAATTCCTAAACTCTCCGATATATAATTCTTAAATGACTCAACACATTTTTCTAGACTCAACTCGTCCGCTAATTCGATCAAGCAGTGGGGGCTCCTAAGGTCGGGGAAGGCTCCGATTACCAATTTGTAACGCCCTCGATGCAACTATATCTCCTATGTGTTGAAGCACGACTTAGAGGCATAACCGCATTGAAAGCAATGTCGCAAGTAAGGTAATCTTCACAACAATCCCATGTAAATAGATAATAAGGGGAAAGGTACATGGTTGGCTTACACTCGCCACATCACACAAAGTACATAAATAGCATTACAACATCCAATACACTCATGGTCCGACTACGGTACCAAAATAAAAGATCAACCCCAACATGCGACATGGTCCCGATCGCCCCAACTGGGCACCACTACTGATCATCAGGGAAAGACACATAGTAACGGCGTGAGTCTTCGTCGAACTCCCACTTGAGCTCAAGCGCATCATCTGGAACGGAGTCATCGGGCCCTGCATCTGGTTTGGAAGTAATCTGTGAGCCACGGGGACTCAGCAATCTCGCACCCTCGCGATCAAGACTATTTAAGCTTATAGGTAAGGCAAGGTAATATGTGGAGCTGCAGCAAGCGACTAGCATATATGGTGGCTAACCTGTTCGCAAAAGAGAGCGAGAAGAGAAGGCAAAGCAACGAACGAAGGACTAGAGAACAACCTATGTCAAACATTACTCCAACACCGTGTTCACTTCCCGGACCCCGCCGAGAAGAGACCATCACGGTAACACACGCAGTTGATTCATTTTAATTAAGTTAAGGTTCAAGTTATCTACAACCGAACATTAACAAATTCCCATCTGCCCATAACCGCGGGCACGACTTTCGAAAGTTCAAATCCCTGCAGGGGAGTCCCAACGTAGCCCATGACAAGCTCTCATGGTTAACGAAGGATATTCCTTCTAGCGGGAAGACCCGATCAGACTCGGAATCCCGGTTACAAGACATTTCAACAAGGTAAAACTAATCCAGCAACACCGCCCGAATGTGCCGACAAATCCCGATAGGAGCTGCACATATCTCTTTCTCAGGGCACACTCAGATTGTCCAAGGTACGGGTAGGCCAGCCCAGAGTTGCCCCTGGTGGCCACCGGCAGCTGACAGGTTGGACCAACACTCAGAGGAGCACTGGCCCGGGGGGGTTTAAATGAGATGACCCTTGGGCTCCGGAAACCCAAGGGAAAAAGAGGTTAGGTGGCAAATGGTAAAACCAAGGTTGGGCATTGCTGGAGGAGTTTTATTCAAGGCGAACTGTCAAGGGGTTCCCATTATCACCCAACCGCGTAAGGAATGCAAAATCCGGGAACATAACACCGATATGATGGAAACTAGGGCGACAAGAGTGGAACAAAACACTAGGCAAAAGGCCGAGCCTTCCACCCTTTACCAAGTATATAGATGCATTAAGATAACAAGATAATATAATGATATCCCAACAATAAACAATGTTCCAACAAGGAACGATCTCCAATCTTCACCTGCAACTAGCAACGCTATAAGAGGGGCTGAGCAAAGCGGTAACATAGCCAATCAACGGTTTGCTAGGACATGGTGGGTTAGAGGTTTGACAAGGCAATTTGGGAGGCATGATAAGCAAGTGGTAGGCATCGTAGCATAGGCATAGCAAAAGAGCGAGCATCTAGCAAGCCAAGATAGAAGTGATTTTGAGGGTATGATCATCTTGCCTGCAAAGTTGTCAGAGTTAACTGGATCCTCGAAAGCAAACTCAACGGGCTCCTCGTTAGCGAACTCGTCTCCCGGCTCTACCCAAACAAGACAAACAAGCAAAAGGAACACAATCAACCACGTGCAAAGCTCAAACAACATGATGCAAACATGGTATGCTATGCGAGATGCGATATGTGATGCATATGCAAGATTTGACAAGGAATGATTGAACCTGGCATCAACTTGGAAATACAAGTGTGCCACTGGAAAGTTGAGGTGATTTCGGTTGAAATTGATATAAAGATCACCGGAATCGGAGGCACGGTTTGGAAATGGCAAGCAAAACAAATATGACACCGGTCTGCGATAAACAGCAAGTAGCCATCTAAATGCATCAAGTTAATTATGCTACAGTACTCAAACATGACAACAAAATACATGGCAGGGGTCTACTCATAAAGCTTGACAAAAGATGAACACTGAGCTATGACCAATTCATCCATTAATAGGTTCAAACAAGCATGGCAAAAGTGCAATTGATAAACAGGTTTCAGACTTAGTGAAATTAACACAAGCCTGGAATTTCAGATCAGGTAGCACACTTTGGAGCATGAAAACTATATGCTACAGGAACTTAACATGGCAAAGTAAAGCATGGCATGGAGCTACTCAAAGAGCTTAACAAAAGTCCCTTAGTGACCTTGAGCCAAAAGGGATCAGAAAATACAATTGCAAGCATGTGAACATGGCAAAAACATAATCAGATTACAGACTTAGTGAAAAACTGGAGCATGCAAATCTGTTAACGAGTAGGCATGTTTACGAGCTCGATGCACTCACTACAGAGCAAGGCATGACAATCTAAGCATACACCCATCAAGAATACATATTATAAAGCTATACATGGCAAGAACAACAACATAGCATGCACGGATCAACAACAACATCCTCGGCAAAATCGCTAACAAGTAGACAATCTGCCAGGAATCACGAAATAGCAAAAGTAGAGCTCGATTGACTCAAGCTAGGGTGCTCCATAAATGCAAACAAATACATGGATGGATAGAGCACCACAATATTAACAAATCATCCTTACTGATCATCCTCAAAAGAGGCACGGATCACTAGGAAACAACATGAACATATGGCATATTGATAAAAACAGATCAAGGACTTAGTGAAATTCTAAGTCCCTGAAATCAGCATTAACGAATGCACCACTTTGCAAGCTTGTGCTAGTCACCACACACATCACAAAAATACATGGATAGCACCTCTGGAAAGATGGCATGGCATATAACAAAACTCATGTAGAGCTCAGGAGCATATCATGCACACAATAGTCATGGCAAAAATGGCAAATAGCTATTTGGTGTAGCAGATCTGACAATTAACCCAGATAGCTCTCTTCCAACGGCATTTCGGGCATCGAGATGAGCTCAAATGAAAATGATGCAATGAGATGAAATGATGAGCTCTCTGAGACGAACATTTTGATATGCTACACGCCAAAAACGGAGCTAAAAATGCGGAGATATAGCATGATGAAAAATGCAAATTATCTAGGGTTTCGGGAGAAAGTCAACCGAGAGAAAATATCCCAGATCTAGATCTGGATTGGCGTGGAAGTCGAGGTTGGCCGGAAACACTGTTGCTCGCCGGAGTTCGTTGGGGAAGAGGTGGAGGTCGCCGGAGAGGGGGCCGGGTCGCCGGATCCGGGGCCGGCGAGGTGAGGGCGAGGCGCGCCGGGGTGCGGTGGTGGTGGCCGGAGTTGGTGCCGCAGCGGTCGGCGGAGGTCGCCGGCGCCATCCGGGCGGCGAGCTCGGGCGGCGCCTGCTGCCAGGCGGCGGGCACGGCGATGGGCCTCGGGGCCCGACCTGGGCCTCCCGGGCCGGCGGCGGCGACGAAGTGGGTGCGAGGCGCGGGCCAATGGGGGCGTGCCACGTGGCGGCGGGGGGTGAAACCGGACACGTCCGGCACCGGCGGACGTTGTCCGACACGCGGAGGAAGACAGAGGCTAGGGTTTCGGGGGGAGAGATCCGAAATTTCGGAGGAAGGGCTATTTATAGGCATAGGAGGAGCTAGGAGAGTCCAAATAAGGTGCGGTTTTCGGCCACGCGATCATGATCGAACGCTCTAGATGATGCAGAGGGTTTTGGTGGGTTTTGGGCCAAATTGGAGGGGTGTTGGGCTGCAACACACACGAGGCCTTCTCGGTTCCTCGGTTAACCGTTGGAGCATCAAACGAAGTCCAAATGGTACGAAACTTGACTGGCGGTCTACCGGTAGTAAACCAAGGCCGCTTGGCAAGTCTTGGTCCAATCCAGAAATGTTTAACCCCCACACACGAAAAGAAGGTAGAAATGACCACCGGAGGAGATAGGAGCACCGGAATGCAAAACAGACAACGGGGAAAATGCTCGGATGCATGAGACGAACACGTATGCAAATGCAATGCACATGATGACATGATATGAGATGCATGACAACGACAACAACGCACGGAGACAAAAACCCGAACCCGAGGAAATAAAATAACTTAGTGCCGGAAACGACAAGAGTTGGAGTACATATAAGGTAAATTACATCTATGGTGTTAGAGCAGTCGAGTCCGTATGATGGTTCGAATAGAACCATGATTGTGCGTTGCTTGTTTTTAATTGTTTGTGTTTTGATATAGGTCGCACTTTTGCCCTAGGCAACAAGTATGCGACTATATCACCTTCCTTACCTTGCTTCTTTTGTTTGACCCTTTCGGCACTTGTTTGTTTGCACTTGCACTATAGAACCCCCTTTAGGCAGTCCCCTCCTCTATGATACTTTTCCCTCTCATCTCTCTCCTCAACTGAAGACCAGCAAGACAAGCTACACCAAGGATTCTGCCTCGACAACCAACTAGCAATGAAGACTTCTGCTACAATCTCCACGACCAAGTGCAACCCCGTAGAATTATGTTTAACCCTCCAGACTAGAAACCCATTCCTAGACCCTTTGAGACTTCGCAAGATACCCCATATCGAATCTTTAACCATGTGCTTGACCCACAGAATTGCAAGAGAACCAGTTAAGCCTCCGTAACCTTGCTTATCACTGGGCTCATTATGGAACTAGTGGACGTAGTGAGCAAGCACATTGTCATCCTAATATAGCACAAGAGTTGATGCTTTCGATGGTATAAGGTTATTTGTTTAAAGGACTAGATAGAACAATTGGCATCTCAGGAACCGTGCTTAAGGATAAGGTGACAAACGTTCGCTCGCACACTAGAATCCTTGAAACCCTTAAGCCCCACCAAGCCACGATATGGCCGGAATCACAACCATGGGCTTTGGCTCTAGGACAAGGAAACCTTGGCCAATACCCAACCATGAGCACCACCGATACCCCAACCTATACCCTATGTACCCCGCGGGCAAGTCTTCACGGAGTACTCGGACAAGTTAGTTGCCATCCTTCCTTGATGACATACTTGCCTACCCAAAGATGGAAGAAGAGTCGTTCAACTGATCAGAGAACATTTGAGGACCGCCATGTCAAGGAGGAAGAACTACACCAACCATCATCGTAAAGAAGAAAACTTCCTCGTCGAAGACCGTGCGTATCTGCAAACCACTCCTCTCAGAAGGACCAAGCATTTCCATGTCAAAGGGAAGCTCACACCAAGATTTACAGGCCCCCTCCAAGATCACTGCGAGACGAAGAGTAGACGGCTACCAGCTAGAATTACCACTTGAGTCACCCACGGTGCACAACATTTTCCACAAGTCATAGCTTTGGAAGTGCTTCCAACTTCCTAACGAACCTGATCCCTACAAGGACATCGATCACCCAGGCATCGACCTCCAGCTCATTATGACCTATGCAAGAAACCCCAATTGCAACCTGGGTCAAAAAGAACGTTATGCATGAAGCCACGCCATATAGTACCTCAAGGATCAAAGGAGCACTACTCGGAAGCAGAAGCAACATGAAGAAGTGAAGGCTACCCCAGATCGAAGTTTTCTTATTCCTTTACACGCCTAGCTTGGGAATCTCGGGGACGAGATTCTTGTAAGGGGGTAGGTCTGTCACACCCTGATTTTCATGCCACTAAACTTAAGCTAACAATCATGATAGAATGTGGTTTGACAAAAACTTTTGAGTGTTTTGGACCTTGCCTTGATTGGATTTTGTTTGTTGTTTGCAAGTGCTCTAAAAATCAAATAAATCCTCCAACTCTTATACTCCTTCTCCTTGATCCAAAACCTTGCCCAATGATCATGCCATGTGTGTAGGACATAAAAACAATTTCTTGCAAAAATATTTTGGCCAAAAAGAATTTTATAAATTAGGTTTTCCAAAAACCCCTGAATTGAGACTTGAACTACAAGTACTTAATTAAGGGTGTGAAAAATCTTTCAAAAAGTATATTTGAAACCTATTAGGTATAGGGATCCCATAAACCACAAAAATACAATTTTAAAAGTTATTTTCCTATTTTATTTAAAGGATTTTTCTTTAGGCCAGAAATGGTCTTTAATAGGTTAAAATTATTTTAATGCTTTAAAAATATTTGGGAAAAACCTAGGGAAACTCAGTGGACATATATTATCCATATATAAGAGTTTCAACACATGGTCATGTTCAAAATATGGGTCAAATCCCTCAAAAACCCTTTCTAGATATTTCAAGCTTTTGAAATATTTACAAAGGAAATATTCCCCAAAAATTCCAAGAAAATTCTAGAATGTCACACATGACATGTTTGATGATATTGCCAAGTATCATGTCATGGAGAATAGTATAACCCCATGAAATCCCCTCAAAACCATTTCTGTCCATTTTGAAGTTTGAGCAACTTTACATTGCCAAACATGTCGAAATGTTCTCAAACCTTGTGAACATGCTCAAATGGTCTAATTATTCATCTAGACCCAATGGCACAAGTTGGAGAGAATGTTATCTTGCTCAAAGTGCCCCAAAACCCTTCCTGTCCAGAACCAAATTTGAACAACTCTACATTGGCAACTTTCTCGTTTTGATCTAAACTTTCGTGGAAATGTTCATAACCTAAAATGATGACACTACACTAAGTGGTGCATCAAGGAGAATAGATTTGTGTGACTAAATCTTGGAAAGTCCATTTCTGCTGATTTCTAGGGTTTACAAAAGTTGCATTGCCAACTTTGCCCAAATGATCTCAGAATAGGTGGAAGGACCTAATTATATGTTCCATTTCACCCTGTGGAGTCTCATGACAAATGAAGTTCATTTGCTTACCCAAACGAGCATCAAACACCTTCTTCCACTTTACCAAAATTCCATTTTGACCTCTTCCACTAATCTACATGGCCTCAACTTTTTACCACAGCTGCCCTAGGTCACCTCCTACCTCCAGTAGCTCCCCCTCTTCCAAAGCTCCATGATTGATGGGGTAAAACCCCATCCCCCCTCTAGACAGCCACTGTTCACCTCTCTCTCCACCTCCCCTCTCATCTAGTGGCTCTCCAGGGCACCCAAGGCCACCACTCATTTGTTTACTCCTCCCCTGACCCCCTAGACACTAGTGGCCATGCCTTGGGCGCCAAAAGATGCCAATGCCAGCCATATGCGTGCTCTGGAGCGCGCTACAGTGCACCAGGGCTCTGGAGCACGCTACAGTGCACCAGGGCACTGTAGCCGCGTCCTGCCCGAGGCTTCTGACCACCTAGGGCCTTCCCCTTGTGTCCCCCGAGGCCGCCTCGGTGTCCGGGACACGCAAGACGGTCGGCCCCTCCTCCTTCTCTCTCCGGCGACCTCTGACACGCGTGCCCGAGTGCCGCTCGCGTCCGCCAGTCGCCGCACTCGTTAGGGACTCGAAAAACCTCTCGAACAGCGACCAGCTCTCGCTTCATCATGACAGTCAGTTTTAGCTTTCTCCACTGAGGTGCTCGACCCAGCTCAACTGGGTACAATCGCAGTGGTTCTCCTAGTGCTACCTTAGCCGATATAGCGGAACGTAAGGCACCAAAACATAGGAGCCAGGCAACCCCAACTATTGACCCAAGACATGATTCGGAGCCGATGCATATAATGCTATAAGTTCGGGGTGCTGCACTTGTTAAAGTGTTCGGACTTATCACACCATATTGAGGGGGTACTAAAGCCCCTGGCGTATTTAGGCCGTACCAAAGTGTACGGATGCAACATGTCGTTAAGGAACATATATTAAAAAAGAGTAATGCAAAAATAGACAAAAGCTATGTATTATTTATTAAAGAGGGCTGCAATCAAAGCAGAACGATACAAATAATGCGATAAGCAAAAGGTTGGACTATTTAACATGTCCGTTCCAGGGGCAAGCTGCGGAATAGTATGCGAAACAGGTATACTGCTTGTGATAGAGACAACCTGGGAGTTCCGTAATGCGGCGTGGCTTGTCTGCTTCCCTGGTTCTTGCATCGTTTGTTTGGCAATTGAACTGCCGAACGAGCCTTCCGAAGAGTGGAGTCCTGAAAGTAAGAGAAAATTAAAAAAATCGGCAGCCCCTGGTGCGGTTTAAGCCATGTTTTGGGCGTGCCGTGATGGTGCCCCTCCCCCTGTACCCATGGTATTTCTAGAGCGTAATTATGTACGCGAAGTACTAGTATCACATTTTTGCGAGGGCTGGGGTTGGGGCCGCATTTCTACGCCTGCTCGGGTCGTGCCAGGCGGTCTTGTTGTAGGTTACTCCGGGCGCGCTTGACGGTGTTCGGTCGTTTAATGGCCGGACTGGAGAACTGCCTGGAGAGGCTGCTTTGTACTTCTGCTGCAAGGGCCGCCGTGTGCTCCTCCGTTCGGAGAGAGCGTTCGGTGTTTCCATTTACCGTAATTACTCCTCGAGGGCCTGGCATTTTGAGCTTAAGGTATGCATAGTGCGGTACCACATTGAACTTGGCGAATGCGGTTCGCCCGAGCAGTGCGTGATAGCCACTGCGGAATGGGACTATGTTGAAGATTAACTCCTCGCTTCGGAAATTATCCGGAGATCCGAAGACCACTTCAAGTGTGACTGAGCCTATACAGTTGGCCTCTACACCTGGTATTACGCCTTTAAAGGTCGTTTTGGTGGGCTTAATCCTCGAGGGATCTATGCCCATTTTCCGCACTGTATCCTGGTAAAGCAGGTTCAGGCTGCTGCCGCCGTCCATAAGGACTCTAGTGAGATTAAATCCGTCAATAATTGGGTCTAGAACCAATGCGGCGAATCCGCCATGACGAATGCTAGTGGGATGGTCCCTTCGATCAAAGGTGATCGGGCAGGAGGACCATGGGTTGAACTTTGGGGCGACTAGCTCTACCGCGTATATGTCCCTTAACGCGCGCTTCCGCTCCCTTTTGGGGACGTGGGTTGCGTATATCATGTTCATCGTCCGCACTTGTGGGGGAAAACCCTTCTGTCCACTGTTGTTCGGCGGCCGGGGCTCCTCGTCGTCATCGCTATGCAGCCCCTTGTCTTCATTTTTGGCATTTAACTTGCCTGCCTGCTTGAACACCCAACAATCCCTATTGGTGTGATTGGCCGGCTTTTCGGGGGTGCCATGTATCTGGCACAAGCGGTCGAGTATTCGGTCCAAACTGGACGGGCCCCTAGGATTCCTTTTGAATGGCTTTTTCCGCTGACCGGATTTAGAGCCTCTGAATCCGGCATTAACTGCCGTATCCTCAGCATGTCGCCGTTAAAGCGGCGCTTCTGCTTGTTGCAACGTGACCTTCCACTACTGTCCCTGGTATACGAATTACCAGGGTCCTTGGTCATATTGTTTCTACGAGCAAGCCAACTGTCTTCTCCCGCGCAAACGCGGGTCATGAGTGTCGTGAGTGCTGCCATAGACTTCGGCTTTTCCTGTCCAAGGTGCCGGGCAAGCCACTCGTCATGGATATTGTGCTTGAAGGCTGCTAGGGCCTCAGCGTCCGGACAGTCGGCTATTTGATTTTTCTTTGTTAGGAACCGTGTCCAGAATTGCCTGGCCAATTCCGCTGGCTGCTGAATTACGTGACTTAGGTCATCAGCGTCTGGGGGTCGCACATAAGTGCCCTGGAAATTGTCGAGGAATGCGGCTTCCAGGTCCTCCCAACAGCTGATTGATCCTGTTGGCAAGCTGTTAAGCCAATGCCGCGCTGGTCCTTTAAGCTTGAGTGGGAGGTATTTGATGGCGTGGAAATCATCGTCGCGGGCCATGTGGATATGAAGGAGATAATCCTCGATCCATACCGCAGGATCTGTTGTGCCATCATATGATTTGATATTTACGGGTTTGAAACCCTCGGGGATTTGATGATCCATTATTTTGTCTGTGAAGCATAGTGGGTGTGCGGCGCCTCTATACTGGGCTATATCACAACGTAGCTCCAATGAGCTTTGTCTACTATGTTCGGCCCTGCCGAATTTGTGGCCGGCGTGACGGTTACTGTCTCGAGCCGTGGGGCGCCCACGCGATCCGTAGATTGATCTTGTTTGCCTTGCCTTGTCCTCCAACATATCTCGTAAGTCCGGCGCATATTCCCGTGCCTTGGTACGGGGTGCGGCTTGAGTGGAGGGCCGAGAGGCCTCTCTGTCGTGGCCACGAGGTGGCCGGTTGGCCGCATCAAGTGCTTCCTCCTCTAATCGGGGTAGCAACCTGCGCTTTGGGTAGCTCTTGGAGGGGCGTTCGAGTTTATGCTCTTCGGTCGCAAGGACTTCAGTCCATCTGTCGACTAGCAAATCTTGATCAGCTCTTAGCTATTGCTGTTTTTTCTTGAGGCTTCTTGCCGTGGCCATAAGCCTGCGTTGAAAACGCTCTTGCTCGATGGGATCCTCTGGCACAACGAATTCGTCATCGTCGAGGCTTGCCTCGTCTTCGGACGGAGGCATATAATTATCGTCCTCGACCTCTCTGTTTGCCGCTCTCTCATGAGGGCTGGTTTCTCCATCCTCCTGTGCTAAGTCTTGCTGGAGGGGGTTTTCTTCGGCACTTTCCGGAGTATTATTATCTCCCGTGCTGGAATCACCGTATTTGTTTTGGCGGGATTTTGAGCGGCGCCGCTGACGCCGACGCTTAGGCTGTTTCTTGGAGGCGTCATCCTCCGTTGTTCCATCGCCATCTCCTTCTTTTGGGGTGTCCACCATGTATATGTCATATGACGAGGTGGCTTTCCAGGGCCTGATAGGCGCTGGTTCTTCATCGTCTCCATCATCGGCGTCCATACCATCGATGTCTTCGGAGTCGAAGTCGAGCATGTCGGTTAAGTCGTCGACAGTGGCTACAAAGTGGGTGGTGGGTGGGCTTTGAATTTCTTCATCGTCCGAATCCCAACCTTGCTAACCGTAGTCCGGCCAGGGCTCTCCTGATAAAGAGAGAGACTTCAGTATCTTCAGAATATCGCCGAAAGGCGAGTGCTGAAAGATGTCCGCGGCAATAAACTCCATAATCGGCACCCAATCGGATTCGATCGGCAGGGGCGCGGAGGGTTCGGAGTCCGGAGAGGAGTCCGGCTCCTCGGAGTCACGAGTCTCGCAGAGTGCGGGGCTGGTGTTCGGCTCGATCGCCATTGGGATCGCAGCCCCCGAGGCGGCGTCCAACCACCCATCCTCGATCAGCACAGTTGGCACCGAATTAAGGGTCGAAGCCGATGCGGGTGCGGCCTCCAGGGCACTGTTCGGCGGCAGAGCTAGATCATGCTCGTCGCGACAGTGCGGCACGCTCGGCAGTGGCCCGAATCCATTGAAGATCAAGTCCCCGCGGACGTCAGCTGTGTAGTTTAAACTTCCAAATCTGACCTGACGGCCAGGGGCGTAGCTTTCGATCTGCTCCAGATGGCCAAGTGAATTGGCCCGCAGTGCGAAGCCGCCGAAGACGAAGGTCTGTTCGGGGAGGAAGATCTCACCCTGGATTGCATCGCCATTGATGATTGTAGGAGCCATCAAGCCTGACGGCGATGACACAGAGGAACTCTCAATGAAAGCACCAATGTCGGTGTCAAAACCGGCGGATCTCGGGTAGGGGGTCCCGAACTGTGCATCTAGGCCGGATGGTAACAGGAGGCAAGGGACACGAAGCTTTACCCAGGTTCGGGCCCTCTCGATGGAGGTAAAACCCTACATCCTGCTTGATTAATATTGATGATATGGGTAGTACAAGAGTAGATCTACCACGAGATCGGAGAGGCTAAACCCTAGAAGCTAGCCTATGGTATGATTGTTGTTGTGCATGTTGTCCTAAGGACTAAAACCCTCCGGTTTATATAGACACCGGAGAGGGTTAGGGTTACACAAAGTCGGTTACAATGGTAGGAGATCTATATATCCGTATTGCCAAGCTTGCCTTCCACGCCAAGGAAAGTCCCTTCCGGACACGGGACGAAGTCTTCAATCTTGTATCTTCATAGTCCAGGAGTCCGGCCGAAGGTATAGTCCGGCTATCCGAACACCCCCTAATCCAGGACTCCCTCAATTTACATCGTGAGGATACGGAACAATGACTGGACTCCATGTTAGTGTCGTCTAGGGAAAGATAGTGATCGGGTGCTTACCCCGGGTACTTGAGGTACCGCGGGTCGTGGATGACACGGAAGTTCCCCGGATCTTGTGGGTAAAGTGTGCAACCTCTGCAGAGTGTAAAACTATTCGAATAGCCGTGTCCACGATCAAGGATAGTTGGGTAACCGCTCTTGGGCTACGTCCACATGTTTACAAACCAGTGTATGTGTTTGGATAAGTGGGAATAACTACTTGGGTCAAGTCAATGGACTTGACATGATTGAGTTGGGTTGACGCCCACTCTATTTATGTTGATATCTGTAACCTGTCCTCATGGTTACTTGAATTCTCCTGATGCATGTCTTACAAGTTGTTGAATATGTCATTGCACTCAAAACTAGCTTTCTGCAAAAAAGTTTACGTATATCATGCATTGTTGTATCTTGAGCCAAAACATGGGTTGCTTGCGAGTACATTCAAAGTACTCATTGGCTTGCCACTGGTTATTTTATTGGTCAGGCATGAAAAAAAAAACAGGATATGATGAAGAATACTTCGGCGACGAACATGTGAGCTAGGACGCTTCCCAGTCAGAATGCCTGTAGGATTAAGGCAGATGGCTTGGGTCCAAGTTGTTATTGAAGATTTCCGCTGCGATGATACACTCAAGACTTGACCATAATGGTCCTACTTGTGTAAAACGGTATGTATGGATGTAAGACTCTTGTTATTCAGCTTTTGTGTGTTCAGTGAGCCTTGATCTCTGGGATCACTCTACACGTGCATTCGGTGATCTCGACTTATGAGTCGGGGTCCCCACAGGCCGAGGGAGAGTTTCGTCAGCATGATGGCGTGATGACGGTGATGATGAAGTTACCGACGCAGAGCTTCGCCTAAGCACTACAACGATATGACCGAGGTGGAAATCTGTGGAGGGGGGCACCGCACACGGCTAAGACAACTGTCAACTTCTGTGTTCTAGGGTGCCCCCTGCCCCCATATATAAAGGAGCAAGGGGGAGGCTGGCCGGCCCTCATAGGCGCGCCAAGGGGGGAGGAATCCTCCTCCTAGTAGGAGTAGGACTCCCCCTTTCCTAGTCCTACTAGGATAAGAAGGAAGGAGGGGAAAGAGAAGGAAGGAGGGGCGCCGCCCCTCCCCCTAGTCCAGTTTGGACTAGGCCCATGGGGGGTGCAGCCAGCCCTAGGCAGCCCCTCTCTCTCTCTCCCCCTTAGGCCCAATAAGGCCCATTACTTCTCCGGTGGTTCCGATAACCCTTCCGGCACTCCGATATATATCCGGTGACCCCCGGAACTCATCCGGTGTCCTGATATAGTCATCCAATATATCAGTCTTTATCTCTCGACCATTTCGAGACTCCTCGTCATGTCTGTGATCACATCCGGGACTCCGAACAACCTTCGGTACATCAAAACACACAAACTCATAATACCGATCGTCATCGAATGTTAAGTGTGCGGACCCTACGGGTTCGAGAACTATGTAGACATGACCGAGACTCACTTCCGGTCAATAGCAAATAGCGGAACCTGGATGCTCATATTGGTTCCTACATATTCTACAAAGATCTTTATCAGTCAAACCGCATAACAACATACGTTGTTGCCTTTGTCATCGGTATGTTACATGTCCGAGATTTGATCGTCGGTATCTCAATACCTAGTTCAATCTCGTTACTGGCAAGTCTCTTTACTCGTTCCATAATGCAACATCCCGTAACTATCTCATTAGTCACATTGCTTGCAAGGCTAATAGTGATGGGCATTACCGAGAGGGCCCAGAGGTACCTCTCCGATAATTGCAGTGACAAATCCTAATCTCGATCTATGCCAACTCAACAAACACCATTGGAGACACTTGTAAAGCATCTTTATAATCACTCAATTACATTGTGAAGTTTGATAGCACACTAAGTGTTCCTCCGGTATTCAGGAGTTGCATAATCTCATAGTCATAGGAACATGTATACGTTATGGAGAAAGCAATAGCAATAAACTAAAAGATCATAGTGCTAAGATAACGGATGGGTCAAGTCAATCACATCATTCTCTAATGATTTCATCTTGTTGGTCAAATGACAATTCATGTCTATAGCTAGGAAACTTAACCATCTTTGATTAACGAGCTAGTCAAGTAGAGGCATACTAGTGACACTCTGTTTGTCTGTGTATTCACACATGTACTAAGTTTCCGGTTAATACAATTCTAGCATGAATAATAAACATTTATCATGATATAAGGAAATATAAATAACAACTTTATTATTGCCTCTAGGGAATATTTCCTTCAGTCTCCCACTTGCACTAGAGTCAATAATCTAGATTACATAGTAATGATTCTAACACCCATGGAGTCTTGGAGCTGATCATGTTTTGCTTGTGAGAGAGGCTTAGTCAATGGGTCTGCAACATTCAGATCTGTATGTATCTTGCAAATCTCTATGTCTCCCTCCTTGACTTGATCGCGGATGGAATTGAAGCATCTCTTGATGTGCTTGGTTCTCTTGTGAAATCTGGATTCCTTTGCCAAGGCAATTGCACCAGTATTGTCACAAAAGATTTTCATTGGACCCGATGCACAAGGTATGACACCTAGATCGGATATGAACTCCTTCATTTGCTACTTCCGAAGCAGCTATGTACTCCACTTCACACGTAGATCCCGCCACGACGCTCTGCTTGGAACTGCACCAATGCTACCTCTTGAGCACTGCGTTGGTTTTCCCTTGAAGAGGAAAGGGTGATGCAGCAAAGTAGCATAAGTATTTCCCTCGGTTTTTAGAACCAAGGTATCAATCCAGTAGGAGGCCACGCAGGAGTCCCTCGCACCTACACAAACAAATAAAATCCTCGCAACCAACGCAATAAAGGGGTTGTCAATCCCTTCATGGTCACTTATGAAAGTGAGATCTGATAGATATGATAAGATAATATTTTTGGTATTTTTATGATAAAGATGCAAAGTAAATAAAGCAAAATAAAAATGGTGCAAGAAATAGCTTGTTGATGGAAGATTAATATGATAGAAAATAGACCCCGGGGCCATAGGTTTCACTAGTGGCTTCTCTCGAGAGCATAAGTATTACGGTGGGTAAACAAATTACTGTTGAGCAATTGACAGAATTGAGCATAGTTATGAGAATATTTAGGTATGATCATGTATATAGGGATCACGTCTGAGACAAGTAGACCGACTCCTGCGTGCATCTACTACTATTACTCCACACATCGACCGCTATCCAGCATGCATCTAGAGTATTAAGTTCAAAAGAATAGAGTAACGATTTAAGCAAGATGACATGATGTAGAGGGATAAACTCATGCAATATGATATAAACCCCATCTTGTTATCCTCGATGGCAACAATACAATATGTGCCTTGCTGCCCGTACAGTCATTGGGAAAGGACACCGCAAGATTGAACCCAAAGCTAAGCACTTCTCCCATTGCAAGAAATATCATTCTAGAAGGCCAAACCAAACTGATAATTCGAAGAGACTTGCAAAGATAACCAATCATACATAAAAGAATTCAGAGAAGATTCAAATATTGTTCATAGATAAACTGGATCATAAACCCACAATTCATCGGTCTCAACAAACACACCGCAAAAGAAGATTACATCGAATAGATCTCCACAAGAGAGGGGGAGAACATTGTATTGAGATCCAAAAAGAGAGAAGAAGCCAGCTAGCTAATAACTATGGACCCGAAGGTCTAAGGTAAACTACTCACACATCATTGGAGAGGCTATGGTGTTGATGTAGAAGCCCTCTATAATCGATGCCCCCTCCGCGGAGCTCCGGAAAAGGCCCCAAGATGGGATCTCACGGGTACAGAAGGTTGCGGCGGTGGAATTTGGGTTTTGGCTCCGTATTTGGTAGTTTGGGGGTACGTAGGTATATATAGGAGGAAGAAGTACGTCGGTGCAGCAACCTGGGCCCCACGAGGGTGGAGGGCGCGCTTGGGGGAGGGGGTAGGCGCGCCCCCCTACCTCGTGCCTTCCTGGTTGCTTTCTTGACGTAGGGTCCAAGTCCTCTGGATCACGTTCGTTCCAAAAATCACGTTCCTGAATGTTTCATTCCGTTTGGACTCCGTTTGATATTCTTTATTGCGAAACTCTGAAATAGGCAAAACATAACAATTCTGGGCTGGGCCTCCGGTTAATAGGTTAGTCCCAAAAATAATATAAAAGTGTATAATAAAGTCCAATAATCTCCAAAACAGAATATAATATAGCATGGAACAATCAAAAATTATAGATATGTTGGGGACGTATCAAGCATCCCCAAAGCTTAATTCCTGCTCGTCCTCGAGTAGGTAAATGATAAAAATAGAATTTTTGATGTGGAATGCTACTTGGCATAATTTCAATGTAATTCTCTTAATTGTGGTATAAATATTCAGATCCGAAAGATTCAAGACAAAAGTTTAATATTGGCATAAAAATAATAATACTTCAAGCATACTAACTAAGCAATTATGTCTTCTCAAAATAACATGGCCAAAGAAAGTTATCCCTACAAAATCATATAGTCCGGCTATGCTCTATCTTCACCACACAAAGTATTTAAATCATGCACAACCCCGATGACAAGCCAAGCAATTGTTTCATACTTTTGATGTTCTCAAACTTTTCCAATCTTCACGCAATACATGAGCGTGAGCCATGGACATAGCACTATATGTGGAATAGAGTGGTGGTTGTGGAGAAGACAAAAAGGGAGAAGATAGTCTCACATCAACTAGGCGTATTAACGTGCTATGGAGATGCCCATTAATATATATCAATGTGAGTGAGTAGGAATTGCCATGCAACGGATGCACTAGAGCTATAAGTGTATGAAGGCTCAACAAAAGAAACTAGTGGGTGTGCATCCAACTTGCTTGCTCTCGAAGACCTAGGGCATTTTGAGGAAGCCCATCATTGGAATATACAAGCCAAGTTCTATAATGAAAGATTCCCACTAGTATATGAAAGTGACAATATAGGAGACTCTTTATCATGAAGATCATGGTGCTACTTTGAAGCACAAGTGTGGTAAAAGGATAGTAGCATTTTCCCTTCTCTCTTTCTCTCATTTTTTGGGCCTTCTCTTTTTTGGCCTTTCTCTTTTTTTCGTCCGGAGTCTCATCCCGACTTATGGGGGAATCATAGTCTCCATCATCCTTTCCTCACTGGGAAAATGCTCTAATAATGATGATCATCACACTTTTATTTACTTACAACTCAACAATTACAACTCAATACTTAGAACAAAATATGACTCTATGTGACTGCCTCCGGCGGTGTACCGGGATGTGCAATGATGCATGAGTGACATGTATGAAAGAACTATGAACGGTGGCTTTGCCACAAATACAATGTCAACTATATGATCATGCAAAGCAATATGACAATGATGGAGCGTGTCATAGTAAACAGAACGGTGGAAAGTTGCATGGCAATACATCTCGGAATGGCTATGGAAATGCCATGATAGGTAGGTATGGTGGCTGTTTTGAGGAAGGTATATGGTGGGTGTTGTTGGGGAACGTAGTAATTTCAAACATTTTCCTACGCACACACACAGGATCATGGTGATGCATAGCAACGAGAGGGGAGAGTGTTGTCTACGTACCCTCGTAGACCGTTCGCGGAAGCGTTCTATCAACGCAGTTGATGTAGTCGTACGTCTTCACGATCCGACTGATCCAAGTACCAAAAGCACGGCACCTCCGAGTTCTGCACACGTTCAGCCCGGTGACGTCCTCGCCTTCTCGATCAAGCAAGAGGGGCGAAGTAGTAGATGAGTTCCGGCAGCACGACGGCATGGTGACGGTGTTGGTGAAGAACAATCTCCGCATGGCTTCGCCTAAGCACTATGCAAACTATGACGAAGGATAAACTAGAGGGGACGGGGTTGCCGGCACATGGCTTGGTGTTTCTTGATGTGTCTTGGGTGCTAGCCCTACCCCTCTATTTATATGTTGAGCCTTGGGGTCGAAACTTGGAGTAAAAGCCTCCACAAAGTCGGTTTCACTCGAAAGGCAAGAGTCCTTCTCGGACTCCAGGGCCAGACGCTAGGGTTCCCGGCATCTGGCCCCTGGACTCCGCAAAACTTCCTTTCGCACTTTCCAAAAACCTTGTGGGCTTTCCCCTTTGGCCCAAATAAAGTGTTCTCGTACCCAAACATTTCGGGAAACATCCGGAACCCCTTCTGGTGAATTCCGGAACCCTTCCGGTGACCAAACACTATTATCCCATATATCAAACTTTATCTCCGAACCATTCCAAAGTTCCTCGTCATGTCCGTGATCTCATCCCGGACTCCGAACAACATTCGGTCACCAACATACATAACTCATATAGTACTATATCGTCAACGAACGTTAAGCGTGCGGACCCTGCGGGTTCGAGAACTATTGAGACATGACCGAGACACCTCTCTGGTCAATAACCAATAGCGGAACCTGGATGCCCATATTGGCTCCTACATATTCTACAAACATCTTTATCGGTCGGACCGCATAACAACATACGTTGTTCCCTTTGTCATCGGTATGTTACTTGCCCGAGATTCGACCATTAGTATCTCAATACCTAGTTCGATATCGTTACCGGCAAGTCTCTTTACTCGTTCCGTAACACATCATCCAGCAACCAACTCATTAGTTGCAATGCTTGCAAGGCTTAAGTGATGTGTATTACCGAGTGGGCCCAGAGATACCTCTCTGACAATCAGAGTGACAAATCCTAATCTCGAAATATACCAACCCAACAAGTACCTTCGGAGACACCTGTAGAGCACCTTTATAATCACCCAATTACGTTGTGACCTTTGGTAGCACACAAAGTGTTCCTCCGGTAAACGGGAGTTGCATAATCTCATAGTCATAGGAACATGTATAAGTCATGAAGAAAGCAATAGCAACAAACTAAATGATCAAGTGCTAAGCTAACGAAATGGGTAAAGTCAATCACATCATTCTCCTAATGATGTGACCCCGTTAATCAAATGACAACTCTTTGTCTATGGTCAGGAAACATAACCATCTTTGATCAACGAGCTAGTCAAGTAGAGGCATACTAGTGACATTCTGTTTGTCTATGTATTGACACATGTATCATGTTTCCGGTTAATACAATTCTAGCATGAATAATAAACATTATCATGATATAAGGAAATAAATAATAACTTTATTATTGCCTCTAGGGCATATTTCCTTCAGTCTCCCACTTGCACTAGAGTCAATAATCTAGATTACACAGTAATGATTCTAACACCCATGGAGCCTTAGTGCTGATCATGTTTTGCTCATGGAAGAGGCTTAGTCAACAGGTCTGCAACATTCAGATCCGTATGTATCTTGCAAATCTCTATGTCTCCCACCTGGACTTGGTCCCGAATGGAGTTGAAGCGTCTCTTGATGTGCTTGGTTCTCTTGTGAAATCTGGATTCCTTTGCCAAAGCAATTGCACTAGTATTATCACAAAAGATTTTCATTGGACCCGATGCACTAGGTATGACACCTAGACCGGATATGAACTCCTTCATCCAGACTCCTTCATTTGCTGCTTCTGAAGCAGCTATGTACTCTGCTTCACATGTAGATCCCGCTACGACACTTTGTTTAGAACTGCACCAACTGACAGCTCCACCGTTTAATAAAAACATGTATCCGGTTTGCGATTTAGAATTGTCTGGATCAGTGTCAAATCTTGCATCGACGTAACCATTTACGACGAGCTCTTTGTCACCTCCATAAACGAGAAACATATCCTTCATCCTTTTCAGGTATTTTAGGATGTTCTTGACCGCTATCCAGTGATCCACTCCTGGATTACTTTGTACCTCCCTGCTAAACTAATAGCAAGGCACACATCAGGTCTGGTACACAGCATTGCATACATGATAGAGCCTATGGCTGAAGCATAGGGAACACCTTTCATTTTCTATCTATCTTCTGTAGTGGTCGTGCATTGAGTCTTACTCAACTTCACACCTTGTAACACAGGCAAGAACCCTTTCTTTGCTTGATCCATTTTGAACTTCTTCAAAACTTTGTCAAGGTATGTGCTTTGTGAAAGTCCAATTAAGCGTCTCGATCTATCTCTATAGATCTTGATGCCCAATATATAAGCAGCTTCACCGAGGTCTTTCATTGAAAAACTTTTATTCAAATATCCTTTTATGCTATCCAGAAATTCTATATCATTTCCAATCAACAATATGTCATCCACATATAAAATTAGAAATGCTACAGAGCTTCCACTCACTTTCTTGTAAATACAGGCTTCTCCAAAAGTCTGTATAAAACCATATGCTTTGATCACACTATCAAAACGTTTATTCCAACTCCGAGAGGCTTGCACCAGTCCATAAATGGATCGCTGGAGCTTGCACACTTTGTTAGCTCCCTTTGGATCGACAAAACCTTCCGGTTGCATCATATACAACTCTTCTTCCAGAAATCCATTCAGGAATGCAGTTTTGACATCCATTTGCCAAATTTCATAATCATAAAATGCGGCAATTGCTAACATGATTCGGACGGACTTAAGCATCGCTACGGGTGAGAAGGTCTCATTGTAGTCAACTCCTTGAACTTGTCAAAAACCTTTCTCAACAAGTCGAGCTTTGTAGATAGTAACATTACCATCAACGTCTGTCTTCTTCTTGAAGATCCATTTATTCTCTATGGTTTGCCGATCGTTAGAAGTCAACCAAAGTCCACACTTTGTTCTCATACATGGATCCCATCTCAGATTTCATGGCTTCAAGCCATTTTTGCGGAATCTGGGCTCACCATTGCTTCTTCATAGTTCGTAGGTTCGTCATGGTCTAGCAACATCACCTCCAAAACAGGATTGCTGTACCACTCTGGTGCGGATCTCACTCTGGTTGACCTACGAGGTTCAGTAACAACTTGATCTGAAATTTGATGATCATCATCATTAACTTGCTCACCAATTGGTGTAGGTGTCACAGAAACCGGTTTCTGTGATGAACTACTTTCCAATAAGGGAGCATGTATACACTACAAAAAAATACACTTCCGTGATGATACGTGTTTTTCACAACATGTCACTTTTTTTGTCATGCATGTACATCCATGAAAAATTTATGACAGAATCAAGATAGTCATACCTGTGCTGTCGTAGAAGTGTTCCATGACATTACCAAAATTATCATCACGGAAGTGTCCACTTCCATGACAATAAATCGCACGTCACAGAAGTGCTTTCGTCAAGGGTGACCGACACGTGGCATCCACCGTAACGGAATGCCGTTAAGCTATCGGGTCGGGCTTTGGATCTGATAACCCATTAACAGCCCCGACCAATGGGGATTTTCCACGTGTAAAATCATCATTGGCTAGAGGAAACATGTGTTGGCTCATCGTTGGGATAGATGTCATCCACTCACTGGACAGAAGGCGCCTATGATACGTCGACACGTGGCACGGCCCAACAGTGGCCCATTCCTGTGAAAAGTCCGGCCCATTTGACTTGGCCAAAAGCTAGCGGGCCGGCCCATGGAAAGCCTGTTAACGACCTGTTCGCATATAGCCCATTTACAGCCCGCTAACCCAAGGCCCGTTACGCCCTATCCGAATTAGGCCCAGTAGCATCATCTGGGCCGTCCAATATGACTCCAGCCCGTTTTCACTTCTGGCCCATGTATAGCCCATGACGTCTTTCGGCCCATATGAGGCCCTTTGTAACTCTTGGCCCATTAGCGGCCCGTGCTGAAACTGGCCCGTAATGAACAATGTATTACTTTACACCCATTAACGGCCCATGGTGAAACTGGCCCATAATGAACAGTGTATCACTTTATACCCATTAACGGCCCGTTATTCCGTTGGGCCGTTTCCAGCCCAAGTTAACTTTCGGCCTTCTGAGGGCCCATTTATTCTTGGGCTCATTTGCAGCATTCGGTTACTTACGGCCCGTTACTGTCATTTTCTGTTTGTGGGCCAAATTCAGCCCGTCGTTACAGTCGGCCCGTTTGCGGACCGTTAGTCTGTTGGGCCATTTTCATAGCATCACCAAATACGGCCTATTAACGGCCCGTTATGGTCAGCCCATAAAACGTACGATTTCCATTAAAGGCCCGTACAAAACCCATAAATGAGCCGGCGGCCCATGGATCATACGAGACGTAGAAGGCCCATGGATCCTACGAGACGTAGAAGGCCCATGGATCCTACGAGACGTAGAAGGCCCATGGATCCTACGAGACGTAGAAGGCCCATGGATCCGACGGCCCGTGAAGGGCCATGGTCGGGCGAATTGGCCCCCGTTTGAACGATATAGCATATTCAAAGAATTATCCTACTCAATACTATCACCTCTAAAAAGCCTACACTATTACAACAAATAGATCAAGGCATAGAAAGGTAGAATAATCCTACAATATACAATAAAGAAATTACAACCGATTATACCCACTGGGCATTATGGTTCGGCACAGGTGATAATAAAGCATACACAAACAGCAAATTACATACACTGGGCAAATACAGCTCATACATCATGGACGCGCATCAACTTAACTCCATTTGAACTATAATCTCTTCAGAAAATAGGATTGGCCGGATTCAGATAGCACAAATTTTAGTCCGCAAAATCTCCAATTCCTTCATGGTTACCTCAGTGTCTTGTTTCATTTTTTGACTCCTGCATCTAATACCTGCATGTCCAGTCTCAACTTGTTGATTATACATTGACAATCACGTACACGTTGTCTTGCCACCTCTAGTTGGTGCTCGAGAACATCAGCACATTCCAATTCCAATCCATAATCATTCGGTAATGGCCATGCCACACTGCTCGTAGATCTTTGTGTTGATGTCACTTCATCCTAAAATGTTTCTATAAGTACACATGACTAGGGCAAAAATATAGTTACAACAGTGAAGCGAACAAGACAATATTTTGTACTACATGGGAAAACAGGACTATCAATAATGTTACAGGTCACTTTCAAAAAAAATGTTACATGTCATGAAGCATAAGTAGGTGATATTTTAAAAATTATAAAAAAGATAGTCTGTGCAGCCTGCATACAGAAATCCCTCTTAGCTCACCAGAGGAGCATGATGTTGGGGCCCAATCGAAAACACAGACAAGTTACAAATTTAGACAGCACGTTGCGTATAAGTAAGCAAGCAGTTGGCCATTCTGTGCCTCAATTAAAGTCTTAGGGAGCATAATGAACAGCAGAGGGTTTCATACAAACATACTACAACAGGCAAAACTATGCAATCATTAGCGTAGTATAAACTAGATTGTGAGCCTCATGCAATAATAGTTGGTTAATAGACTTCAAAGCTTCAGGCACACTTTGGCAGAGTAATTAAATGGTAAGGCATTTAATTATGTCAACTAATAGTGATACAAGTACTGAACATCAGGCATGATTATTTGGGCATCTCATTAACTGAGGACAAATAAAGTAATTGAAAAGAGAAAATTAACTATGCCTGAAACAAACAAGGAATTGAACTGTTGAGTTGCATACAGTGACTTACCTTAGCAGGTTGAAGAGGCTCAGCACAGCTCCTACTTCTCTTGCAAGGCTCCTTCCTAACATCTTGTACTTGGAAATCCTCAATCTTATCTTCATTGCACCCCCTCTGCAAGGTGACACAAACTAGTTACTCGTCTCCTTGGAAGATAAATATGCATACTTTCCAGTCTGTGAACACAAAAGAATGAGATTATAACAAAACAACACCACATAATGAAACATGTCGCATGATACATCCATTTTGCATCATGCTTTTATATCGATATTTATTGCATTATGGGCTGTTATTTCACTTTATGTCACAATACTTATGGCTATTCTCTCTTATTTTACAAGGTTTACATAAGGAGGGAGAATGCCGGCAGCTGGAATTCCGGGCTGGAAAAGGAGCAAATATTAGAGACCTATTCTGCGCAACTCCAAAAGTCCTGAAACTCCACGGGACATCTTAAAACAAATAAAGAAAAATCCTCGCCAAAGATGAAGGCCAGGGGGCCCACACCCTGCTCACGAGGGTGGGGGGCGCGCCCCCCCTAGGGCGCCCTCGCTACCTCGTGGGCCCCCTGGTGGCTCTCCGACGCCCATATTCTCCTATATGAGGTCTTTCGATGAGAAAAAAATAGGAAGGAACTTTTCGGGACGAGACTCCACCGCCACGAGGCGGAACCTTGGCGGATCCAATCTAGAGCTCCGGCAGAGCTGTTCTGCCGGGGAAACTTCCCTCCGAGAGGGGGAAATCATCGCCATCATCATCACCAACGCTCCTCTCATCGGGAGAGGGCAATCTCCATCAACATCTTCACTAGCACCATCTCATCTCCAAACCCTAGTTTATCTCTTGTATCCAATTCTTGTCTCAAAGTCCAGGATTAGTGCTAGTAGGTTGCTAGTAGTGTTGATTACTCCTTGTAGTTGCTGCTAATTGGTTTAATTGGTGGAAGATCATATGTTCAGATCCTATATGCATATTATTACCCCTCTGATTATGAACATGAATATGCTTTGTGTGTAATTACGTTCATTCCTGAGGACAAGGGAGAAGTCTTGCTATTAGTAGTCATGTGAATTTGGTATTCGTTTGATATTTTGATAAGATGTATGTTGTCTAGCCTCTAGTGGTGTTATGTGAACGTCGACTATATAACACTTCACCATTATTGGGCCTAGAGGAAGGCATTGGGAAGTAATAAGTAGATGATGGGTTGCTAGAGTGACAGAAGCTTAAACCCTAGTTTATGCGTTGCTTCATAAGGGGCTGATTTGGATCCATATGTTTCATGCTATGGTTAGGTTTACCTTAATACTTTTGTTGTAGTTGCGGATGCTTGAAATAGAGGTTAATAATAAGTGGGATGCTTGTTCAAGTAAGAACAACATCCAAGCACCGGTCCACCCACATATCAAATTATCAAAGTATCGAACGCGAATCATATGAACGTGATGAAAACTAGCTTGACGATATTCCCATGTGTCCTCGGGAGCGCTTTTCCTATTATAAGAGTTTGTTCCGGCTTGTCCTTTGCTACAAAAGGATTGGGCCACCTTGCTGCACTTTATTTACTTTCGTTACTTGTTTCTCGTTACAACCTATCCTATCACAAAACTATCTATTACCACTTATTTTAGTACTTGCAGAGAACACCTTGCTGAAAACCACTTATCATTTCCTTCTGCTCCTCGTTAGGTTCGACACTCTTACTTATCGAAAGGACTACGATAGATCCCCTATACTTGTGGGTAATCAAGACTCTTTTCTGGAACCGTTGCTGGGGAGTGTAGCACCTTTGGTAGGTGGAATTTGGTAAGGAAAAATTTATATAGTGTGCTGAAATTTACTGTCACTTGTTACTATGGAAAGTAATTCTCCGAGGGCTTGTTCGGGGTATCTTCACCCTGTCCAGCAGAGCAAAGAGTTTCTCCTCAACCTACTGAACCTATTGAAAATGAAAGTCCTTTTGAATTTCCTTCGGGTATGATGGAAAGACTGCTAGCTAACCCTTTTACAGGAGATGGAACAAAGCATCCTGATGAGCACTTAATATATGTGGATGAAGTTTGTGGATTATTTAAGCTTGCAGGTATACCCAATGATGTTGCTAAGAAGAAGGTCTTCCCTATATCTTTGAAGGGAGACGCATTGATATGGTATAGGCTATGTGATGATATGAGATCATGGGACTATAAAAGATTGAAGTTGGAATTTCATCAAAAGTATTACCCTATGCATCTTGTTCATCGTGATCGCAATTATATATATAATTTCTGGCCCCGCGAAGGAGAAAGCATCGCTCAAGCTTGGGGGAGGCTTAAATCAATGTTATTCATGCCCCAATCATGAGCTCCCGAGAGAAATAATTATTCAAAATTTATATGCTCGGCTTTCTGATAACAATCGCACCATGCTCGATACTTCTTGTGTTGGCTCTTTTATGATGAAGACTATTGAATTCATATGGAATTTATTGGATAGAATTAAACGCAACTTTGAAGATTGGGACCTCGACGAAGGTAAGGAGTCAGGTATGACACCTAAGTTTGATTGTGTTAAATCTTTTATGGATACCGATATTTTCCGTAAGTTTAGCACTAAATATGGACTTGACTCTGACATAGTAGCTTCTTTCTATGAATCTTTTGCTACTTATGTTGATCTCCCTAAGGAGAAGTGGTTTAAATATCATCCTCCCATAGAAGGAAAAGTAGCTGCACCTATTAAAGTTGAAGAAAAGACTGTCACTTATAATGATCCTATTGTTCCTACTTCTTATATTGAGAAACCACCTTTCCCTGTTAGAATAATGGATCATGCTAAATCTTCAATTGTTGTTCATAAAAGCAATATTAGAACTTATACACCTCCTAAGCAAGTTAAAGTAGAACCTAATATTGCTATTGTTAAAGATCTCTTGTCTGATAATATTGATGGGCATGTTATTTAGTTCGAAGGTGAAACTGCTAGAATTGCTAGGCCTTGTGCTAAAGATAAACATAGACCTATGGTAGGCGTGCCTGTTATTTCTTTTAAAATAGGAGATCATTGTTATCATGGCTTATGTGATATGGGTGCTAGTGCTAGTGTTATACCTCATGACTTATACAAAGAAATTATGCATGATATTGCACCTGTTGAGTTAGAAGATATTGATGTCACAATTAAACTTGCTAACTATTGCACCAATTGGAATTGTTAGAGATGTTGAAGTCTTGTGTGGGAAAACTAAGTATCCTGCTGATTTTCTTGTTCTTACTTCTCCGCAAGATAGCTTTTGTCCCATTATATTTGGTAGACCCTTCTTAAATACTGTCAATGCTACCATGGATTGCACAAAGAATGTTGTTACTGTTGGCTTGGATGATATGGTTCATGAGTTTAACTTCTCTAAATTTAGTAAACAACATCGTGAGGAAGAATTACCTAGTAAGGATGAAATCATTGGTCTTGCTTCTATTGCCGTACCTCCTAGTGATCCTTTA
The DNA here is from genome assembly GCF_018294505.1 of Triticum aestivum. NCBI lineage: Eukaryota > Viridiplantae > Streptophyta > Magnoliopsida > Poales > Poaceae > Triticum > Triticum aestivum. The sequence continues at coordinate 100,539,089 of NC_057800.1, read as the reverse complement.
GAACACTATTTGCTAGACCATGAAAATGATATGTTCATGAATGAAAGAGGGAAATAGATGAAGTATTCTTTAAACATGAACCTATTCTGCAACACAATCTGCCTATTGAAATCTTAGGGGATCCTCCTCCACCCAAGGGTGATCCCATGTTTGAGCTTAAACCTTTGCCTGATAATCTTGAATATGCTTATCTTGATGAACAGAAGATATATATACTGTTATTATTAGTGCTAACCTTTCAGAGCATGAAGAAGAAAGATTATTGAAAACTCTGAAGAAGCACCATGCTGCCATTGGATATACTCTTGATGATCTTAAGGGCATTAGTCCCACTCTATGTCAACATAAAATAAATTTGGAAGCAGATGCCAAACCAGTTCGTGATCCTCAACGACGTCTGAATCCTAAAATGAAAGAAGTGGTAAGAAAAGAAATACTAAAGCTTCTGGAGGCAGGTATAATCTATCTCATTTCTGATAGTGAGTGGGTAAGTCCTGCCCATTGTGTCCCTAAGAAGGGAGGTATTACTATTGTTCCTAATGATAAAGATGAATTGATTCCACAAAGAATTACCACAGGTTATAGGATAGTAATTGATTTCCGCAAATTAAATAAAGCTACTAAGAAAGATCATTACCCCTTACCTTTTATTGATCAAATGCTAGAAAGATTATGCAAACATACACACTATTGCTTTCTAGATGGTTATTCTGGTTTCTCTCAAATACCTGTGTCGGCTAGAGATCAATCAAAGACTACTTTTACATGCCCTTTTGGTACTTTTGCTTATAGACATATGCCTTTTGGTTTATGTGATGCACCTGCTACCTTTCAAAGATGCATGATGGCGATATTCTCTGACTTTTGTGAAAAGATTTGTGAGGTTTTCATGGACGACTTTTCCGTCTATGGTTCCTCTTTTGATGATTGCTTGAGCAATCTTGATCGAGTTTTGCAGAGATGTGAAGAAACTAATCTTGTCTTGAATTGGGAAAAGTGCCACTTTATGGTTAATGAAGGTATTGTCTTGGGGCACAAAGTTTCTGAAAGAGGTATTGAAGTTGATAAAGCCAAGGTTGATGCTATTGAAAAGATGCCATGTCCCAAGGACATCAAAGGTATAAGAAGTTTCCTTGGTCACGCTGGATTTTATAGGAGGTTCATTAAGGACTTCTCAAAAATTTCTCGGCCTCTGACTAATTTATTGCAAAAAGATATACCATTTGTCTTTGATGATGATTGTGTAGAAGCATTTGAAATACTTAAGAAAGCATTAGTCACTGCACCTGTTGTTCAGCCACCTGATTGGAACCTACCCTTTGAAATTATGTGTGATGCTAGTGATTATGTTGTAGGTGCTGTTCTAGGGCAAAGAGTTGATAAGAAATTAAATGTTATTCATTATGCTAGTAAGACTCTAGACAATGCTCAAAGAAATTATGCTACTACTGAAAAAGAGCTTTTAGCAGTTGTATTTGCTTGTGATAAGTTCAGATCTTATATTGTTGATTCTAAAGTAAATATCCAAACTGATCATGCTGTTATTAAATATCTTATGGAAAAGAAAGATGATAAACCTAGACTTATTAGATGGGTTCTCTTGCTACAAGAATTTGATTTGCATATTGTTGATAGAAAGGGAGCTGAGAACACCGTTGCAGACAACTTGTCTAGGTTAGAAAATATTCTTGATGACCCACTACCTATTAATGATAGCTTTCCTGATGAACAATTAAATGTTATAAGTACTTCTCATAGTACTCCATGGTATGGTGATTATGCTAATTATATTTTTGCTAAATTTATACCACCTAGCTTCACATACCAACAAAAGAAAAAGTTTTTCTATGATTTAAGACATTACTTTTGGGATGACCCACATCTTTATAAAGAAGGAGTAGATGGTGTTATTAGACGTTGTGTACCTGAGCATGAACAGGAACAGATCCTACGCAAGTGTCATCCCGAGTCTTATGGAGGACACCACGCTGGAGATAGAACTGCACATAAGGTATTGCAATCTGGTTTTTATTGGCCTACTCTCTTCAAGGATGCCCGTAATTTTGTCTTGTCTTGTGATGAATGTCAAAGAATTGGTAATATTAGTAGATGTCAAGAAATGCCTATGAATTACTCTCTAGTTATTGAACCGTTTGATGTTTGGGTCTTTGATTATATGGGACCTTTTCCTTCCTCTAATGGATATACACATATTTTAGTTGCTGTTGATTACGTTACTAAGTGGGTAGAAGCTATTCCAACTAGTAGTGCTGATCAAAACACTTCTATTAAAATGCTTAAGGAAGTTATTTTCCTGAGGTTTGGAATCCCTAGATATTTAATGACTGATGGTGGTTCACACTTTATTCATGGTGCTTTCCATAAAATGCTTGCTAAATGTGATGTTAATCATAGAATTGCATCTCCTTATCACCCACAGTCTAGTGGTCAAGTAGAGTTGAGCAATAGAGAGCTCAAATTAATTTTGCAAAAGACTGTTAATAGGTCTAGAAAGAATTGGTCCAAGAAACTTTATGATGCATTGTGGGCTTATAGAACTGCATATAAAAATCCTATGGGTATGTCTCCGTATAAAATGGTTTATGGAAAAGCATGTCACTTACCTCTCGAACTAGAACATAAGGCATATTGGGCTATTAAAGAGCTCAACTATGATTTTAAACTTGCCGGTGAAAAGAGGTTATTTGATATTAGCTCACTTGATGAATGGAGAACCCAAGCTTGTGAAAATGCCAAGTTGTTTAAAGAAAAAGTCAAAAGATGGCATGACAAAAGGATACAAAAGCATGAGTTTAATGTAGGTGATTATGTATTGCTATACAACTCTCATTTAAGTTTTTTTGCAGGAAAACTTCTCTCTAAATGGGAAGGCCCCTATGTTATCGAAGAGGTCTATCGTTCTGGTGCCATAAAGATCAACAACTTCGAAGGCACAAATCCGAAGGTGGTAAACGATCAAAGAATCAAACATTATATCTCAGGTAATCCCATAAATGTTAAAACCAATATTATTGAAACCGTAACCCCGGAGGAATACATAAGGGACACTTTCCGGAACGTTTCAGACTCCGAAAAGGAATAGGTATGTGGTAAGGTAAGTAAACCGACTCCAAATTTTTTTTAAGACAATATTTCTCCATTTTGGAATATTTAGAAAAATAGAAAAATAAGTAGCAGTCCGGGAAGGACACGAGGGCCCCACGAGGGCGGTGGGCGCGCCCTACCCCCCTGGGTGCGCCCCCTACCTCGTGAGCACCTCGTGTGCCTTCCGGACTCCGTTTTCTTGCACGATACGTATTTTGGTCGGTAAAAATTCATTATATATTCTCCCGAAGGTTTTGACTCCCGTATCACACAAACCTCCTCTGTTCTTGTTTCGGGCTGTTTTCTGTCAGGGTTTTCCAGGCTAGGCATCATGTCGTCTCCCTCCTTCAACAATGGTGACAATGATGCTTGGCTAATGAAGATAGATCTGAAGAGGGAAGAACCCACGAGGGTCAACAAGGATGAAAGGATCAAGAAGACCATGGAGGATCAAGCTCCAGCAGCAAAGACACCCTTCAAATTGATCATAACCTTCTTACCCCAACTGAGATCGAAGCTTTCAATATGATTGAGTTAGCTCGTGTTCAAAAAAAGTATCTCACACAAGAAAATATTTTGTTGAAGGAGCATATTGTCGCACTCAAGGGCATTATTCGCAAAACTGGAGGACCTCTTACGCTCAATGTGCGATTATCCGTCACCTCCACCTTCTTCACCAACAAAGGAGATATAATCACATGGGTATGGGCACTCCCCTTGGCAACTGCCAAGCTTGGGGGAGGTGCCCCAGTATCGTATCACAATCACAACTCCTATCTTTACCGTTTTTCTTAGTCCGATCCTATTAGTAGTATCTTGATCTAGTAGAATGAAGTTTATGGCATGATCTAGTTTTGAGTTTGATTTATGATCTCTCTATGTAATCGAGTCCATGAGCTATATATAATAAAGATTAGTGTTGAGTCAAGGGCTTGATTATTTTGCCATGATCTTGGGTGAATAAAAGAAAAGAGAAAAAGAATAAAAAGAAACAAAAAGTTCATATTGATCTTATTGAGAGTAATGACTTCACATAGAAAGAGTATGATGATTAAAAGTTGTTGGGAGTTGGCAGACATAGCTTTGGTCATTGTTGCAATTAATAGGAAGTAATAAGGAAAGAGAGGTTTTCACATATAGATATATTATCATTGACATCTTTTATGATTGGGAGCACTCATTAAAATATGACATGCTAAAGAGTTGATGTTGGACAAGGAAGACAACGTAATGAGTTATGTCTTTCTTATATCTGAGATAAAGTATGTTGTCATGGATCCTCTAACTTGTTGAGCTTGCCTTTCCCCCTCATGCTAGCCAAATTCTCAGCACCAAGTAGAAATACTACTTGTGCTTCCAAAATCCCTAAACCAGTTTTGCCATGAGAGTCCACCATATCTACCTATGGATTGAGTAAGATCCTTCAAGTAAGTTGTCATCGGTGCAAAGCAATAAAAATTGCTCTAAATATGTATGATTGATTGGTGTGGGAGAAATAAGCTTTATACGATCTTGTGATGTGGAAGTAATAAAAGCGACGGACTGCATAATAAAGGTTCATATCACAAGGGGCAATATAAAGTGACGTTCTTTCGCATTGAGATTTTATATATCCAACCATAAAAGCGCATGGCAACCTCTGCTTCCCTCTGCGAAGGGCCTATCCTTTATTATTATCTTCTACCTTATGCAAGAGTCATGGTGATCTTCACCTTTTCTTTTTCATTTTATCCTTTGGCAAGCTCAGCATGTTGGAAAGAACATGATATATATATCTAATTGGATGTAGGGGAGCATGAACCATTATTGTTGACATTACCCTTGAGGTAAAAGGTTGTGGGGCAAAACTATAAGCCCCTATCTTTCTCTGTGTCCGATTAAAACTCCGTAACCACAAGTATCGCGTGAGTGTTAGCAATTATGGAGGACTAAATGATAGTTGAGTATGTGGACTTGCTTTTTAGCTCTGACATAGACTCTTTCCGATGTTATGATAAATTGCAATTGCTTCAATGACTGAGATTATAGTTTGTCGGAGCCCAATAAGGTTTATGATTTATACTTTTGCATTGTGAATAGATCATCACTTGAACATAAGTAATCATATGACAAAATCTATATATGTTGCTGTTATGAGAATAATCATGATGCCTTCATGTCCGTATTTTATTTTTATCGACGCCTCTACCTCTAAACATGAGGACATATTTATTGTTATCGGCTTTTCGCTTGAGGACAAGCGAGGTCTAAGCTTGGGGGAGTTGATACGTCCATTTTGCATCATGCTTTTATATCGATATTTATTGCATTATGGACTGTTATTTCACTTTATGTCACAATACTTATGGCTATTCTCTCTTATTTTACAAGGTTTACATAAGGAGGGAGAATGCCGGCAGCTGGAATTCTGGGCTGGAAAAGGAGCAAATATTAGAGACCTATTCTGCGCAACTCCAAAAGTCCTGAAACTCCACGGAACGTCTTAAAATAAATAAAGAAAAATCCTCGCCAAAGATGAAGGCCAGGGGGCCCACACCCTGCTCACGAGGGTGGGGGCGCCCCCCTAGGGCGCGCCCCCTACCTCGTGGGCCCCCTGGTGGCTCTCCGACGCCCATCTTCTCCTATATGAGTCTTTCGATGAGAAAAAAATAAGAAGGAACTTTTCGGGACGAGACTCCGCCGCCACGAGGCGGAACCTTGGCGGATCCAATCTAGAGCTCCGGCAGAGCTGTTCTGCCGGGGAAACTTCCCTCCGGGAGGGGGAAATCATCACCATCACCAACGCTCCTCTCATCGGGAGAGGGCAATCTCCATCAACATCTTCACCAGCACCATCTCATCTCCAAACCCTAGTTCATCTCTTGTATCCAATTCTTGTCTCAAAGTCCGGGATTGGTGCTAGTAGGTTGCTAGTAGTGTTGATTACTCCTTGTAGTTGATGCTAGTTGGTTTAATTGGTGGAAGATCATATGTTCAGATCCTATATGCATATTATTACCCCTCTGATTATGAACATGAATATGCTTTGTGAGTAATTACGTTCGTTCCTGAGGACAAGGGAGAAGTCTTGCTATTAGTAGTCATGTGAATTTGGTATTCGTTTGATATTTTGATAAGATGTATGTTGTCTAGCCTCTAGTGGTGTTATGTGAACGTCGACTACATAACACTTCACCATTATTTGGGCCTAGAGGAAGGCATTGGGAAGTAATAAGTAGATGATGGGTTGCTAGAGTGACAGAAGCTTAAACCCTGGTTTATGCGTTGCTTCGTAAGGGGCTGATTTGGATCCATATGTTTCATGCTATGGTTAGGTTTACCTTAATACTTTTGTTGTAGTTGCGGATGCTTGCAATAGAGGTTAATCATAAGTGGGATGCTTGTTCAAGTAAGAACAGCACCCAAGCACCGGTCCACCCACATATCAAATTATCAAAGTATCGAATGCAAATCATATGAACGTGATGAAAACTAGCTTGACGATATTCCCATGTGTCCCCGGGAGTGCTTTTCCTATTATAAGAGTTTGTTCTGGCTTGTCCTTTGCTACAAAAGGATTGGGCCACCTTGCTACACTTTATTTACTTTTGTTACTTGTTGCTCGTTACAACCTATCCTATCACAAAACTATCTATTACCACTTATTTCAGTACTTGCAGAGAACACCCTGCTGAAAACCGCTTATCATTTCCTTCCGCTCCTCGTTGGGTTTGACACTCTTACTTATCGAAAGGACTACGATAGATCCCCTATACTTGTGGGTCATCATCGCATCTCTTGCACTTGCACACAATGAAATGAGCATTTACTATGTCTGCACTATGTAAAAACTAGGCATACCTTCGAACTGGATCTCCATGTACTCTTGGAGAGCCTACTGTAGTGTACAACCAAACCTTTATGTCACCTATGAGTTAGATAAGGCCCCACTACAACAACCCTTAGTGTTTAAATCGTTGACAAGCTCTGTTAGAGTGTTATGTCAAGAACAACAAGTAATCAAAGCAAACAGTCCTAGTATGGCTGGCTGATGCAAATAAGCAATTGAACAGATGTGTGAGCAAATCTTACATATCAAGAAAAGAAGCAAAGAAGGAGGCTTAAAGACCATCACTTGACTGACCAGATTTAAGGGGCATTTAAACATCATGTGCAACGTATGAACTAACATAAACATTGCATATTCTAGATTCTACAATGGAATGCACATGTATTAGGTTATGCCATGTATGATGATGCCTAAATGTACAGATAGCTGGCAGGAGTGATTCATCATTGCACGCACAATTGAATTGCAGGTTAAGGGCCAGTTCGATTCCGCCTTTTCAGGGCATATTGTCAAAATAAGCCATAAAAGATGTAAATAAGTCATTTTTGAGTTATTTGCTTGGGCTTAACTAATTTTGCTTTGGAGGGGGGTGTTTCAGGTAGAACATCACTAAAAATTGAAGGGAAGGGGAATAGTGAAATGACTTTGTTGTCTGCCTATATTACACTCAAAATGCAACTGCTGACGCCCGTGTCACACCCGACCCTCAAGTAAAAACAAACACGCAAGCATTCATTGCCCTGCCCGCTCGCATCTCCTCTCCCCTTTCCACTATACGATGAATTTCTATGAGCTGCTTCTGCTGCTGCTATATGATGCATTGCTATGAGCTGCTCCTGCTGCTGCTATATGATGAATTGCTATGAGCTGCTGCTGCTGTATGATGAGTTGCTATGAGCTGCTGCTGCTATATGATGAATTGCTATGAGCTGTTGCTGCTGCTATATGATGAGTTGCTACAAGCTGCTCCTACTGCTGCTATATGATGAGTTGCTACAAGTTACTCCTGCTGCTGCTATATGATGAATTGCTATGAGCTGCTCCTGCTGCTTCTATATGATGAATTGCTATGAGCTGCTCCTGCTACTGCTATATGATGAATTGCTATGAGCTGCTGCTGGTATATGATGAATTGCAGACTGCTGCTGCTGAATGATGAGTTGCTATGAGGTGTTGCTGCTGCTATATGATGCTTTCAGGTGGTGCTGCTATACGATAATAACCAGGCACTTGGACCATCGAATTTCAATAAATAATTGTTCTTCATTTAAATGTGGGTCATGCGTTCTTCGTTTAAATTAGGCAATGGGATCTCTATGGAAAACATTGACCAAAGTAGATTGTGCCAAGTAGATGGTATCTTTGTATTTGCATTTTGAGCAAATAGTGATGGTCTGTTTTCCTATCATATTAATTACTACACTGGGTTCAATTTGTGATGTTTGCAAGTCAAATTAATTTCCATATGGGCAGCAAAATGAAAAAAATATATAATGCAATCTAGACTTTCCACTGATCATACCAAAGATAAGCTGAAAACGCAATGAAAAGAACTGGTTGGCTTATTGCATGGAGCTTATATTCGCAGGTGCTTATTTTCTTAGGATAACTCGTAATAACTGTCCCTAAGAAACTTGGCTAATAGAACTGGCATACAAATAACATGTCACGATGATTGCAATGGAGGAGTGACGTACCATGGCACACTATATAGGCTCACCGCTGCCTCTCCTTTTTTTGCGATGTTCCATGAAATTGCCACATACGCTAGTAGAAAAAGGGTCAAACGTGAAGCACATTAGTGCCAGTTTGAATTTGAGCCGGCACTAATGTGTACATTAGTGTCAGTTCCAACGGCTAGCCGGGCCGCTCTCATTAGTACCGGTTCGTGGCAAACCTTTAGCACCGGTTCGTGCCACGAACCGGTACTAAAGTGAGTGGTGGCAGGATGTTGTCAGTCCGGGGCCCCTCCAGCACCTTTAGTACCGGGTCGTATCATGAACCGGTACTAAAGGTCGTCCTACATAGACCCTTCGTCCACCCGAGCTCGCTCTGTTCTTCCCCTTTCCCCTCTCCTCTCTGTTCTTTTCCCTCTTCCTCTCAAGCTCATCACACATTTTGCCCAAGATTTGAAGGCCCCCATCCATTCAAATGATCACAAAGGTTAGCAACTCTTTCCTTTCATCTCTCATTGCTAGATTAGCTCGTGCAATGCTTTATATAGTGATTGATTTTTGAGTTTAGTAATTTGGGAGGAATTATATATATGTGCTAGTATTTGATTTATATGCAATTTGAGGTCAAAAATAACACTTAGTTTTGCATATGTAGGTGTGGTTTACTTAGTACCTTCTAAATCTCCGTCGTAACCACCGTCGATCGCTCGCAACGTCCCGTCGCCGGCACCACCTTGTGGTGAGCCTCTTGTTCATGAAGTTTTATATAAAAAAATGATGTTTGTGTGATTTGGATATATAGTTACTCGTATAATTATCTTACCCATACGTTGTTTGTTATGCATAGTGCCATGGTTTTGATATCCGTCCCCGTCGGCCCTCGTCCGGGTTATGATTCGGATGTGGTATATTCTCTTTTAAAACTATTCATTGCATTTCGTGTTTATGACAAATTATGCCCATCAAGTTGACATAGATATTTGTATGTAGGAGGTAGTTGAACCCGAAATTCCAACCGACCCTATTGTCGAGAGGTTAAATTTAGTTGAAAGAGAAAACGAGGATTTGAAGGAAAAATTGAAAAGAATTGAGGGGGAGAAGATGGAATTGGAGTTGCATGTTGCCGATGTCGTCGATGATCACAAGATTAAGATGGAGAAAATGCGCTTGAAGATTAGAAAGATTAGAAAATATGCCATTCATAGTGAGGCTTGGTATCATTATGCTGTTGGATCAATTGTTACCTTAGTTGCGATCTTGATCGCATTTGTTGTTGCATTTAAATTCTTTAGCTAGAGAGTTATTTGTTTGTTGCATTTAAGTGTTGTATGATCTTTATGTATGAACTTTATGTATTGTATTAATTTGATGTTTTCGGTGCTGTGTATTGAAGATGAGCCGGCAATGGATGTACGATGACCGATGCTCTCCCGAGTTCATTAATGGCGTGCGTACTTTTCTGCTTGCGGCTGAGGCAAACAAGCGAGCGGATGGTTTTATGCATTGTCCATGTGCTGGCTGTAAGAATGGTCGCAATTACTCTACGTCAAGAACCATTCACGTCCACCTGTTTGAGTCCGGTTTCATGCCCCACTATAATGTTTGGACCAAGCATGGAGAAAGAGGGGTTATGATGGAAGACAATGAAGAAGAAGAGGACGACGACAGCTATCCTGGCCATGGGTTCCCTGAATACGATGATACAACAATGAGGGAAGAAGCTGAGCCGGTAATGCGGGAAGAAGCTGAGCCGGCAATGCGGGAAGAAGCTGAAGAAGAGGCATCGGATGAGCCCGTTGATGATCTAGGTCGGGCCATTGCCGATGCAAAGAGAAACTGCGCAAGTGATTTGGAGAAGAAGAAGTTGCAGCGCATGTTAGAGGATCACAAAAAATTGTTGTACCCGAATTGCGTAGGTGACAAGAAAAAGCTGGGCACCACACTGGAATTGCTGCAATGGAAGGCAGAGAATGGTGTATCTGACAAGGGATTTGGAAAGTTGCTGGTAATGATAAAGGATATGCTTCCAAAGGACAACGAATTGCCCGAGAGTACGTACCAAGCAAAGAAGGTTGTCTGCCCTCTAGGGTTAGAGGTGCAGAAGATACATGCATGCCCTAATGATTGCATCCTCTACCGCGGTGAGTACGAGGATTTGAACGCTTGCCCGGTATGCGGTGCATTGCGCTATAAGATCAGCCGCGATGACCCTGGTGATGTCGAGGGCGAGCGCCCCAGGAAGAAGATTCCTGCCAAGGTGATGTGGTATGCTCCTATAATACCACGGTTGAAACGTTTGTTCCAAAACAAAGAGCATGCCAAGGCGATGCGATGGCACAGAGAAGACCGTAAGAAAGACGGAAAGTTGAGAGTACCCGCTGACGGGTCGCAGTGGAGAAAAATCGAAAGAAAGTACGGGAAGGAGTTTGCAGATGACGCAAGGAACGTATGGTTTGGTCTAAGCGCAGATGGCATTAATCCTTTTGGGGAGCAGAGCAGCAACCATAGCACCTGGCCTGTGACTCTATGTTTGTATAACCTTCCTCCTTGGTTGTGCATGAAGCGGAAGTTCATTATGATGCCAGTGCTCATCCAAGGCCCTAAGCAACCCGGCAACGACATTGATGTGTACCTAAGGCCATTAGTTGAAGAACTCTTACAACTGTGGAATGGAACAGGTGTACGTGCGTGGGATGAGCACATGGGGGAAGAATTTGACCTAAAGGCGTTGCTGTTCGTGACCATCAATGATTGGCCTGCTCTCAGTAACCTTTCAGGACAGACAAACAAGGGATACCGCGCATGCACGCACTGTTTGGACGATACCGACAGTATATATTTGGCTAATTGTAAGAAGAATGTGTACCTGGGACATCGTCGATTTCTTCCGAGCAGGCATCCCGTAAGAAAGAAAGGCAAGCATTTCAAAGGTGAGGCGGATCACCGGACGAAGCCTCGCCACCGTACTGGTGCTGATGTACATGATATGGTCAAGGATTTGAAGGTGGTCTTTGGAAAGGGTCCTGGTGGACAACCTGTTCCGAATGACGCTGACGGACGCGCACCCATGTGGAAGAAGAAATCTATATTTTGGGACCTGCCCTATTGGAAAGACCTAGAGGTCCGCTCCGCAATCGACGTGATGCACGTGACGAAGAATCTTTGTGTGACCCTGCTTGGCTTCTTGGGCGTGTATGGGAAGACAAAAGATACACCTGAGGCACGGGAGGACCAGCAACGTATGCACGGAAAAGACGGCATACATCAGGGTCATGCAAGCTACGCTCTTACCAAAGAAGAGAAGGAAATCTTCTTTGAATGCCTGCTTAGTATTAAGGTACCGTCTGGCTTCTCGTCGAATATAAAGGGAATAATAAACATGGCAGAGAAAAAGTTCCAGAACCTAAAGTCTCATGACTGCCACGTGATTATGACGCAACTGCTTCCGGTTGCATTGAGGGGGCTTCTACCGGAAAACGTTCGATTAGCCATTGTGAAGCTATGTGCATTTCTCAATGCAATCTCTCAGAAGGTAATCGATCCAGAAATCATACCAAGGTTAGAGAATGATTTGGTGCAATGTCTTGTCAGTTTCGAGTTGGTGTTCCCACCATCCTTCTTCAACATCATGACGCACGTCCTAGTTCACCTATGCGAAGAGATTAACGTTTTGGGTCCTGTATTTCTACACAATATGTTCCCCTTTGAGAGGTTCATGGGAGTCTTAAAGAAATATGTTCATAACCGTGCTAGGCCAGAAGGAAGCATCTCCAAGGGCCATGAAAATGAGGAGGTCATTGAGTTTTGTATTGACTTTATTCCTGACCTTAAGCCGATTGGTGTTCCTGAATCGCGGCATAAGGGCAGACTGGATGGAAAAGGCACGCTAGGAGGGGAACAAATAATATGTATGGACGGACATTCTCTCACTGAAGCACACTACACAGTTCTACAGAATTCCGCCTTGGTGGCTCCGTATATGGATGAACACAAGAATTTGCTACGCTCCAAACACCCGGAGCGGTCTGATGACTGGATTACACGTGAACAAACCAGGAGTTTCGCCAGCTGGTTGCAGACACGTACCATGCATGACACCTCTATTGAAGATGACCTGTACTTGCTGTCCCAGTTACCATCTTCGAATATAATGACTTTCAAAGGGTACGAGATAAATGGTAATACATTTTACACGATCGCCCAAGATAAGAAGAGCACCAACCAAAACAGTGGTGTCCGCTTTGATGCAGAAACCAAGACAGGAAAGGAAACATATTATGGTTATATACAGGACATATGGGAACTTGACTATCGACGTGGTTTGAAGGTCCCTTTGTTTCGGTGCAAATGGGTCAATATGACACGAGGCGGGGTAACGGAAGACCCGCAGTACGGAATGACAACAGTGGATCTCAACAATCTTGCGTATGCAGACGAACCATTCGTCCTAGCCAATGATGTGGCACAGGTTTTCTATGTGAAGGACATGTCTACCAAGCCAAGAAAAAGAAAAGATAAGGAAGCGAATGCATCGTACGATGAGCCAAAGCGGCACATAGTTCTTTCTGGGAAGAGAAACATCGTGGGAGTGGATGACAAGACAGACATGTCAGAAGATTATGAAAAGTTTGATGAAATTGCTCCATTCACAGTGAATATTGACCCGAGCATCCCGTTAAATGATGAAGATTTTCCATGGTTACGGCGCAAAGGGACACACGCGAAGAAAAAGTTTCACACCCAAAGATCTGGGATGTGATCGGCTTCACTATCATCACTTTCTTCTGTGTTTCACACCCAGGAGGGAATCTCTGTAATAGTTAGGGTAGTTATGTGTTTTGGCATTTGAAACGCGAAGAAATTTTATGTGCAAACAAATTCTTTCATGCCTTTACTGATTTTTAAAGTTAAGTTATTCACAAACTAGTGATTCACACTAATTTCAAATAATTCAAAATTTAAACTATTCAAATTTGAAAACTACGGGCACTAACAGAAAGTTTGTAATTTTTTGTACCTAAAGCAAAAATATTCACAAAGAAACTCTAAATACACAAAAAACAACTAAAAATAAATAAAGCAAAAAAATTAAAAAAAAGCCCGCCTACTGGGCCAGAGCGGCCTGCATACGACTAGAAACCCAACCTGTTGTTGGGCCAGGATGCAGGCCCGCAAAGGCCCAGTAGGCCCACAGGGCAGCACAGAACATGTAGGCCCAGTAGGCCTGCTTTGGAGAGGAGCTCGAGAGAGCTACCGCACGGGGGTTTATAAACCAGTGCGGACGCCCCTCGGCTAGCGAGGTGGGACTAAACTTGCCACACAACACCTTGCCAGCGCACCCCCTTTAGTACCGGGTGGTGGCTCCAACCGGTACTAAGGGCCCCCCCTTTAGTACCGGTTGGAGCCAGCACCCGGTACTAAAGGGTGTGCGGTTCCCGCCGCTTGGCCTGGCCAAAACAGGCCTTTAGTACCGGTTGGTGGCTCCAACCGGTACTAAAGGTCCATCCTATATAACTAAACACTTCAAAAATGTTAGTTTCTCATCCGCTTCTTCTCCTCTGCCCCGTCGCCCGCCGCCCCCGTCTCCATATCCCTCGTCATCGCCCCGTCCCCATCATCGCCGCCCCGTCGTCCCCGTCGTCACCGCCGCGCCGTCCCGGCCCGTCCCGCGCGTCGTCCCCGTCCCCGTCATCGCCGCCCTGTCCCCGTCGTCGCCGCCCCGGCCCATCCTGTCACGACCGGTTTTCCGGGTAATAAATTTCCAGAAAAGACCGTCGTGCTCATCATCCCCAGGATTACTGTTAGCTGATGAGGCTCCAACTTGATACAGAAATTCCAAGCAGAATACAACATATGTAGTACAAGACCATTCTGGCCTGTGAGTACAACAAATGGTTCTAGTGGTTGATGGTGGAAGCGGGTTGTGAAACATCAGTGTCTATGGGACTCCATTTCCCACGGGAACAGCTGACCAGGTTAACTCCTATCTTCGCGAGGCTGCTATCTCCATTACTTAGGTTCCGGGGCTGTCATCGCGTCGCTCCTCTTCGTGCAAGAAAATCTGGCCAAGACAATAGCCAGGGACAAGCCAGTGAGTACTTTGAATGTACTCGCAAACATTATGAACACAGGTATGATATAATAATGATGTGCTGAAAACATTTTTATGCTCATGACGTCAGTCAAAAATAGTAAATAAATTTCTGATGTGTGCATGCGGTTATTTATAAAATTGCAATAACATAGTAGTATTAAAATTTATGAAAACAAATAACAAGCAATGCCACAGTCGGGCGTCTTAGCGACACCACATAAAGGGCTTTAAAAGAAATGCCACAGTCGGGCGTCTGAGCGACACCACATAAAGGGCTTTAAAAGAAATGCCACAGTCGGGCGTCTGAGCGACACCACATAAAGGGCTTTAAAAGAAATGCCACAGTCGGGCGTCTGAGCGACACCACATAAAGGGCTTTAAAAGAAATGCCACAGTCGGGCGTCTGAGTGACACCACATAAAGGGCTTTAAACGAAATGCCACAGTCGAGCGTCTGAGCGACACCACATAAAGGGCTTTAAAAGAAATGCCACAGTCGAGCGTCTGAGCGACACCACATAAAGGGCTTTAAAAGAAATGTCACAGTCGGGCGTCTGAGCGACACCACATAAAGGGCTTTAAAAGAAATGCCACAGTTGGGCGTCTGAGCGACACCACGTAAAGGGCTTTAAACGAAATGCCACAGTCGGGCGTCTGAGCGACACCACATAAAGGGCTTTAAAAGAAATGCCACAGTCGGGCGTCTGAGCGACACCACATAAAGGGCTTTAAAAGAAATGCCACAGTCGGGCGTCTGAGCGACACCACGTAAAGGGCTTTAAACGAAATGCCACAGTCGGGCGTCTGAGCGACACCACATAAAGGGCTTTAAAAGAAATGCCACAGTCGGGCGTCTGAGCGACACCACATAAAGGGCTTTAAAAGAAACAATCATAGTGAATATCCCGGAGGTAGAACCATCCCAGAGATACTCGATAATAACAATAATATCACGGGTTAGTCAACAATAATAATAATCATAATTATCACAAGTCACAGGTAGTAGTTCCATTTCTGGTTAACAGTTTCACCTCCGAAGACCGACACTAAGGCCGACACTTGACCCATCCCAGACTGTAATCCTTAACCATGGACACGGCTATTCGAATAGGTTTAATCTCTGCAGAGGGTGTACTCTTTACCCACGAGTAACGGATTTCTTTAGTCCATCGGGACTAATTTCGTCGACGGTCTTTTTTTTGAAAACACACCTAACTTGCACACACCAGCTTATCTCACACGTGTCTGGAATCACCCACGACACCTGTTAAGCAAACTCTAAGTGGGGAGGCTACAACCTCGCGTAGCATGGGATCAAATTTATATCGCGCGCTCTAAGGGGTGGCCTCCCCTCTCGGTCCCAACCGGAAACACCCATGCCCCCGGACCAGGTGGCCTGCCTACCAGCTACAACCGGTATCTTCCACCATGGCCTCTCTGTACGGTGTGTGCTAAAAAGAGGTTGACAACTTACTGAACCGTACTCTACTTGCTGTAGAGACGAGTGGTAGTGCGAAACAAGTATGGGGGTTACTGGCACAAGACTCGATCTACGATCGACTCAGGAGGTTTAAGTATTCCCTGCATGATTAGCATGACGAATATATTTCAACCAACAGAGTCACCGCTCATATCACCTTGCCATGCCATACCAGACATAACCGTCCCGATGGAGACCGGCGACAAACTCATGCCTACCCAAGGCAGAGGTTTTCCCGGGTTCCTGCCGGTATGCATGCAAGGCACATGAGGGTGATTATCATCACAAGTGTGTCCATTTCCAACAGCATGGAAATCAATAACATGCACCCATGCATATGATCTTATCACATGAAATAACAAGTTTCTCCAAAGTGAGGTGATGTTATGAACGTGTCATCGAACACACAAAAATATTATGCCGAGGTTCAGAATGCTTGCCTTCAATGTGTGGAGAGGCAGGGTGCACTCCAAAACTTGAAATATTTCCCCTCTCTTCAAAAATCCTATTTTAGCAATATAAAAGAATTAACACACAAAATAAAAACAGCACCAAAAGTTGTTCTGAAATTTTTTCAAATAAATCTTAAAATAAACTAGGTGAAATTTGAGAGAGGTGGGAAAAAGAATCATTTCATTTGGAGTTGTATTTAAAAAGTTATAGCCAGTCAAAGTTCTGGTCAAAATCTGTTTTTTTTAAATTAGAAAAAGAAAACGTTTCAAACGAGATTACGCTTTCGGTGCAGAGGAGGCGTACTTGAGGCTTTACGCCTCCACTTAACCACGTGGACTGGCGCTGGGTCTCTGACGGTGGGCCCGCCTGACCCACTGGTCAGGTTTGACCAGTCGCCCGCGTCGTCTCCCTTCTCTGCCCGAGTGGAGCGGGGCTCCGACGATCATCGCCGGCGAACGGTGGCTCCGTTCGGAAAGCTGAGGCCACCAGTGGATTCAGGGGGCCGAGGTGGTTACTCCGGTAGTTTTAGGGTCGTCGGAGGTGGAGGATATCGCCGGTGGCGGGCTCCAAGGCGGAGGGAAGCTTCGGGAGCAAGATGGATTTGGGGCTACGGTGGTTCCCGATCAAAATTGAGTAGGGGGACGGGTTCACGGGAGGATGAGGAGGTTCCTGGCGAAGAGAACGGAGAGGGGGAGGTACTGGAGGTGCCGGATTGGCCGGGGCGGCGGCGGCGGCAGGAGTTGCCGGAGATGAGGAAGGAGGCCTCCCCGGGTCGATTGGCTGCCACGGTAGAACTAGGGGAGCATTCTAAGATTGCCTGTGTGCTTGAATGGGTTCGGGGTCCTCTTTTTATAGCTCGTCGAGGTCGGTTCCGCGGCGGCCGTGGATAAGCCCTCCGGCGAACCGCCTCTCTGTAGCCAGGGCGACGTGGCGGCGACGAGCGCTAGTGGACACACTCGCGGATGAGCACGCGCTGTTCCAGGGGCCAGGTGGCGAGCGGAGGAAGGTTCGGCGGCGCCGACATGGGCAGAGGCTGTCGGGCGGCGGCGGCGGCTAGCGCTTGGCCTGCCGGGCGCGGCGAGGGGCGGCTTGGCGCGTAGCTGTGAGAAGGGGAGCGTGTGGCGTGATGCCGCGGAGTGAGCCAAAACCGTGGGGCCAGCGTGTCGGCTCGGCGCACGGGTCGTGCAATACGCGCGCTCTGGGCGCGTCCCGTGCATGCACTGAGTGTGCTCGACGAAATGCCCGAGCATGCTAGGAGTCGCGGTTGAGGCTGGGGGTTAACAGGTCTAGGTTTGGGCTTGCAAGGAGATGAGTGGACAAGCTGGTTTGGTCAGGGGATCAGGTTCACAGTGCAAACCAAAAATTCATGCCAAAACAGATCCTGCCCATAAGGTGTTTGGCAAAATGCCAAGGGCACTTAGGCAAGTCTTGGAGTGGCCAAAAACTCCAGATGGTGGTCTCTTTAGATGTACCAGAGGGTGGTGAGGTTAGTTTGCTAAAAGCAGAAACTTGCTAGTGCAAGTTTTACAAAACTTCAATTCTGGATAGGAAATAAATAGCATTATTTCATGAACCAAAAATGATCCAAAAGGTTCATGCTCCTGGACTTAAGGGTTTAACATGGAGGACTACAAGTAGGAGAAATAATCAAGGGTTAAAGAGCAAGTAAAAATATGGTTGCTGTACAAACCATCAAGTTGGTCCAGAATGAAAATGAGGTTGATTCACTCAAATTTTTCAAAGAACAGCACTAGGTTTTTGCATAAAGTTGAATCATATGCTACTAACAATATCCCATAATTTTGGTGGAGGCTAGAAAGAATTATTTAAAGGAGTTGTAGTGCAAAATGCACTCTGGACCAGAGAAAAAAATTGAATGTAGGGCTCAAAATATTTCATGAATGAAATATATTTTTGCATAAAAGTGATTTAAAAACATCACATGACATCTCCAAATTTTTGTGGAAATTTTAAGTGAATCTATCAAATGGTTGTAGTCCAAATATGGCCATTTAACCTTGAAAAACCATTTCCAAGAAAGTAAAGATCAAGCAATTAAATTAGTTAATTAGTTATACTGATAAAAGGAAAGTTTTTCTTGAGAGGTTAAACAAGTCCAATAACATATTTGAAAAGTTTTCTCTTTGGGGAAAACTCATCATAACAGGGAAGGGAATGATTTAAAAATCAAAATGGAGCTCAGAAATCCAAAGTTTTAATTCCTGGCAAAACTTTAATTCATTAAAACAAGGCCAAATTTTTGGGGTGTCACAATACTACCCCCCTTAAGAAAAATCTCGTCCTCGAGATTTGTTGAAAGCTGTGTTAAGAAAGACTATACGCAAAAAAAATGTGGCTACATTGAGAGGGCAATAAGTGGTGAAAAACCGCAGTGTGAAAACTGGTGCTGCGTGGAAGAGTCTATGGTTCGGGACAAAATCGTGAGATTTCTACGCTGGATATAAATTTAGAATAACTCCTAAATTTAGATATACGCTGGTCGTACCCGAGAGCACAGTGCTCTCTCTGGCCGACAGGTGGACCCGGGGTCCACTGTCAGTCTCCTCTTCTCCCTCTGGCTCTCTCTTCCTCCTCTCTCCCGCGCGCTTTCTCGCGCTTTCTCCACCGGTGATGCCTAGCGCGTAGGGCATCTAGGCCGTACCGTGGTAGTGCGTGGCATGCTAGCTGCCGGTGCAGCATGCACTCACCTCGCGGGCCAGCGCGCTGTCGGCACTGCTCGCGGATTCGACTCCGAACACCGGCGATCGGCGACGAGCGGCATTGGTGGACTTCGCCCACCGTACACCGAGCTCGAGCTATAAAAACGGCCGGGGTGCCTCTCTCTTATTCCTCACACCTGGCCTCACTTCTCCTCCTCCTTCTTTCTCCATTACTGCTTACAGAAGCTCGGGTGAGGCTCTAATGGCGGAGGCGATGCCGGACTGGTTTGTGATCCTGATATGCGGAGGGCTGGCGACACTGCTGGGGCTCTCTGTGCTCCTGTGCGCGATGATCCTCGACGAGTGTCGCGACGCTGCGGCTCAGGTGTTGGCTCACCGCGGTGGTGGTGATCATGAGGAGTAGATGGAGTGTGACGGGTGCTAACTGTTGTTAGGGGGTGATTAGCTGGACGTAACACCGTTGCAAGGTTTTGCAAACAGTGTATGTGTCCGAATGATTATGGTTGTGAGTCTGCTGCGCGGTGCTGTGTGAAATTAAATAATCCACGTCGTGAGAAGGGGCAGGTGTAGCAACTCAGGGAAAAGAAATCTCACTCCAGGATTTTGCGAGGGAAAAACAGTTAATTAAAAGGAGCATAAACCACAACAAAAACTACACACATTAGTAGAAGCCAAAATAATTGACTCGTCGCACAAATTTGGGGTACCATGCATAAGATACACGCAAATATAAATGCTGCAAAAACAAATACAGTAGTGACGTCTAAAATGAAAACGGTAACTAGGTGGGGTCCTGATAAAATGTCTCTGGTAAAGGGATACACTCCTCTTCTATCGGAGGAAGTGGATTGACTAGTCGATGTATGCGTCTCTCCGGGTCGGGTCTCAGTGATCTGCCGATGGCAATCTGAGGACTTAAATCTGCGAGGCTCTGGAGATAATCCATCACTCGCTGGTTCAAATGCTCTTGAGCAATGATGTACTGGATAAGGTTGGCCAGAACTGGGTCTCTCTCAATACGCCCACCGGGAAAAGACGTTACTTCTCCGGGTGTTGCACGGCTCGGAAAGTAATAATATCCTCGTTCGCGGACATAGGGTACTGCGGATCGAAGACGAGCAATCGCTTCTTTCGCAGCAGCTTCTATGGCCAGGTGTGGGGTTGGCATAGATTTCCCCACGAAGGAAACTTCCGTTGGATCTTGGTTGGGGTCTACAGGAGGAATGTGTGCTGCTGCCCAATATTCCGAGGTGGATGGGGTGATCCTTGATTTGAACAGCTCGTACTGAGGTGGCTGGGTAGAACCCATGGTACTGCGGGTAAAATCCCACAATATTTTGACAAAGCTACCTGGGGTTGCATCTGGGCTTCTCAGATGAATGCTGGGGCTCGGCATGACAGGAAAAAGTTGTGAGTGTGGTGCATAAGATGAGGGTTGCTGGGTAAGGTCACAAGGTGGCCTTTATATAGCAATGGAGCCGGATCGTTTTACCGTGGTGAAAGGTAATAAATTTACCAGCTTAGCTCCAAAGGTCAGGTTAGTGTCAGAGATACACATATCTCATAAAGAGACGTGTTACTGTGGTTGTCGTCGGGTTGGTTTTGGTAGTTGTGCCTGGAAAAATATGCAACTATGCGCTGACCAAAAATGCAAGGCCACTATTAAAACAGAGGCACAACAACAGGCTGCGTTAATATACACGGTCGCACGATTACAAAGTGAGAATACACTAAGACTCGGTACTACTCGTACGGTTTAGTCTACCTCATTAATGTCTAAACGGGCGTGCCTGGTGGATGTCGAGGCTTCTCCACGTGTCTCACTGCCGGGATTAGTCGGAGATGGCGGAGGAACTGCAGGGTCGGGGTAGTGATGATGACCATCGCGGGGATTGTTGGCCACAACCCCGTTGGAGTGTGCTCCCAAAAGGCGACGAAGCACCTCTGGGGTCATCAAAGCATCTCGGCTGATGGCTGGAGCTGATCTCGGAGTCTCGATCGGTTGTCCAAACAGCACGACTGGGTTGTCGGTGTTGGGCTCGTTTTCTTCTCTCGCCGGGGCTCGACGAACCAGCTCCCCACGAGCTGCAATTAAATCAATAGTGATTTGGTCGAACAGTGCCTCTAGTGCACTTACATAGCGCACTAGGTGCAACAATGCGGGGTCCGTCTCGTGATCTCCGTTGGCAACTTGGGGTGGTCTACCATACCCTTCACGTCTGGGGTAGTAGTGGAACGAGCGACAGTTTACTCTGGGCGACAAGTGCCTGAGATGAACTATAGCTTCTCGAGCCGCTAGTTGTATGGCCTGTGGCTCAAAGGAAGTTGTTCTTCCGGTGAACCTGTAGGGGCGCTCGGGTGCTATAGCCCTACCGTAGATGTGCACAGTGGCCCAAAATTGACGGTCTTCACCGCTCATGGGTCCTTGGTACACAACATATTCTGGTGGCTCTTCTAACGCATAGGCACGACGGGTGAGGTTTGCGAGTATGGTCACAAAACCTCCAAGGTTGGTTGCTGTGGTTTCATTGTGCACGACAGGGCCAGGCATCGTGGCTCGGTTTGGGGTAGAGGCCGTGATGTGCTGTGTTGGGACTAGCGTGCCCCTTTTTATAGGAAAAAGAGGACGGAGTCTTCCTTCGCACGCTTGCGAGAAAGGACTATTTAGGGGCCGGTCACTGGCGCATGAGTGACAGGTTAGGTTGATAGGTTGGGCACTGACTGCCAAAAAGGTGTTGGGTCACTGTGCGGCTATCTTGCGCGAGAAGATTGGCTGGGGTTTGGTTAAGGTCTAGTGGGTTGGTTTGCCTAAGTTTTTCGACATGGCTAAGATAGGATTAGCCAATGGTCAGCCTGGCTCTGATACCAAGTCTGTCACGACCGGTTTTCCGGGTAATAAATTTCCAGAAAAGACCGTCGTGCTCATCAGCCCCAGGATTACTGTTAGCTGATGAGGCTCCAACTTGATACAGAAATTCCAAGCAGAATACAACATATGTAGTACAAGACCATTCTGGCCTATGAGTACAACAAATGGTTCTAGTGGTTGATGGCGGAAGCGGGTTGTGAAGCATCAGTGTCTATGGGACCCCATTTCCCACGGGAACAGCTGACCAGGTTAACTCCTATCTTCATGAGGCTGCTATCTCCATTACTTAGGTTCCGGGGCTGTCATCGCGTCGCTCCTCTTCGTGCAAGAAAATCTGGCCAAGACAATAGCCAGGGACAAGCCAGTGAGTACTTTGAATGTACTCGCAAACATTATGAACACAGGTATGATATAATAATGATGTGCTGAAAACATTTTTATGCTCATGACGTCAGTCAAAAATAGTAAATAAATTTCTGATGCGTGCATGCGGTTATTTATAAAATTGCAATAACATAGTAGTATTAAAATTTATGAAAACAAATAACAAGCAATGCCACAGTCGGGCGTCTTAGCGACACCACATAAAGGGCTTTCAAAGAAATGCCACAGTCGGGCGTTTGAGCGACACCACATAAAGGGCTTTAAAAGAAATGCCACAGTCGGGCGTCTGAGCGACACCACATAAAGGGCTTTAAAAGAAATGCCACAGTCGGGCGTCTGAGCGACACCACATAAAGGGCTTTAAAAGAAATGCCACAGTCGGGCGTCTGAGCGACACCACGTAAAGGGCTTTAAACGAAATGCCACAGTCGGGCGTCTGAGCGACACCACATAAAGGGCTTTAAAAGAAATGCCACAGTCGGGCGTCTGAGCGACACCACATAAAGGGCTTTAAAAGAAACAATCATAGTGAATATCCCGGAGGTAGAACCATCCCAGAGATACTCGATAATAACAATAATATCACGGGTTAGTCAACAATAATAATAATCATAATTATCACAAGTCACAGGTAGTAGTTCCATTTCTGGTTAACAGTTTCACCTCCGAAGACCGACACTAAGGCCGACACTTGACCCATCCCAGACTGTAATCCTTAACCATGGACACGGCTATTCGAATAGGTTTAATCTCTGCAGAGGGTGTACTCTTTACCCACGAGTAACGGATTTCTTTAGTCCATCGGGACTAATTTCGTCGACGGTCTTTTTTTTGAAAACACACCTAACTTGCACACACCAGCTTATCTCACACGTGTCTGGAATCACCCACGACACCTGTTAAGCAAACTCTAAGTGGGGAGGCTACAACGTCGCGTAGCATGGGATCAAATTTATATCGCGCGCTCTAAGGGGTGGCCTCCCCTCTCGGTCCCAACCGGAAACACCCATGCCCCCGGACCAGGTGGCCTGCCTACCAGCTACAACCGGTATCTTCCACCATGGCCTCTCTGTACGGTGTGTGCTAAAAAGAGGTTGACAACTTACTGAACCGTACTCTACTTGCTGTAGAGACGAGTGGTAGTGCGAAACAAGTATGGGGGTTACTGGCACAAGACTCGATCTACGGTCGACTCAGGAGGTTTAAGTATTCCCTGCATGATTAGCATGACGAATATATTTCAACCAACAGAGTCACCGCTCATATCACCTTGCCATGCCATACCAGACATAACCGTCCCGATGGAGACCGGCGACAAACTCATGCCTACCCAAGGCAGAGGTTTTCCCGGGTTCCTGCCGGTATGCATGCAAGGCACATGAGGGTGATTATCATCACAAGTGTGTCCATTTCCAACAGCATGGAAATCAATAACATGCACCCATGCATATGATCTTATCACATGAAATAACAAGTTTCTCCAAAGTGAGGTGATGTTATGAACGTGTCATCGAACACACAAAAATATTATGCCGAGGTTCAGAATGCTTGCCTTCAATGTGTGGAGAGGCAGGGTGCACTCCAAAACTTGAAATATTTCCCCTCTCTTCAAAAATCCTATTTTAGCAATATAAAAGAATTAACACACAAAATAAAAACAGCACCAAAAGTTGTTCTGAAATTTTTTCAAATAAATCTTAAAATAAACTAGGTGAAATTTGAGAGAGGTGGGAAAAAGAATCATTTCATTTGGAGTTGTATTTAAAAAGTTATAGCCAGTCAAAGTTCTGGTCAAAATCTGTTTTTTAAAAAAAATTAGAAAAAGAAAACGTTTCAAACGAGATTACGCTTTCGGTGCAGAGGAGGCGTACTTGAGGCTTTACGCCTCCACTTAACCACGTGGACCGGCGCTGGGTCTCTGACGGTGGGCCCGCCTGGCCCACTGGTCAGGTTTGACCAGTCGCCCGCGTCGTCTCCCTTCTCTGCCCGAGTGGAGCGGGGCTCCGGCGATCATCGCCGGCGAACGGTGGCTCCGTTCGGAAAGCTGAGGCCGCCAGTGGATTCAGGGGGCCGAGGTGGTTACTCCGGTAGTTTTAGGGTCGTCGGAGGTGGAGGATATCGCCGGCGGCGGGCTCCAAGGCGGAGGGAAGCTTCGGGAGCAAGATGGATTTGGGGCTACGGTGGTTCCCGATCAAAATTGAGTAGGGGGACGGGTTCACGGGAGGATGAGGAGGTTCCTGGCGAAGAGAACGGAGAGGGGGAGGTACTGGAGGTGCCGGATTGGCCGGGGCGGTGGCGGCGGCAGGAGTTGCCGGAGATGAGGAAGGAGGCCTCCCCGGGTCGATTGGCTGCCACGGTAGAACTAGGGGAGCATTCTAAGATTGCCTGTGTGCTTGAATGGGTTCGAGGTCCTCTTTTTATAGCTCGTCGAGGTCGGTTCCGCGGCGGCCGTGGATAAGCCCTCCGGCGAACCGCCTCTCTGTAGCCAGGGCGACGTGGCGGCGACGAGCGCTAGTGGACACACTCGCAGATGAGCACGCGCTGTTCCAGGGGCCAGGTGGCGAGCGGAGGAAGGTTCGGCGGCGCCGACATGGGCAGAGGCTGTCGGGCGGCGACGGCGGCTAGCGCTTGGCCTGCCGGGCGCGGCGAGGGGCGGCTTGGCGCGTAGCTGTGAGAAGGGGAGAGCGTGGCGTGATGCCGCGGAGTGAGCCAAAACCGTGGGGCCAGCGTGTCGGCTCGGCGCACGGGTCGTGAAATACGCGCGCTCTGGGCGCGTCCCGTGCACGCACTGAGTGTGCTCGACAAAATGCCCGAGCATGCTAGGAGTCGTAGTTGAGGCTGGGGGTTAACAGGTCTAGGTTTGGGCTTGCAAGGAGATGAGTGGACAAGCTGGTTTGGTCAGGGGATCAGGTTCACAGTGCAAACCAAAAATTCATGCCAAAACAGATCCTGCCCATAAGATGTTTGGCAAAATGCCAAGGGCACTTAGGCAAGTCTTGGAGTGGCCAAAAACTCCAGATGGTGGTCTCTTTAGATGTACCAGAGGGTGGTGAGGTTAGTTTGCTAAAAGCAGAAACTTGCTAGTGCAAGTTTTACAAAACTTCAATTCTGGACAGGAAATAAATAGCATTATTTCATGAACCAAAAATGATCCAAAAGGTTCATGCTCCTGGACTTAAGGGTTTAACATGGAGGACTACAAGTAGGAGAAATAATCAAGGGTTAAAGAGCAAGTAAAAATATGGTTGCTGTACAAACCATCAAGTTGGTCCAGAATGAAAATGAGGTTGATTCACTCAAATTTTTCAAAGAACAGCACTAGGTTTTTGCATAAAGTTGAATCATATGCTACTAATAATATCCCATAATTTTGGTGGAGGCTAGAAAGAATTATTTAAAGGAGTTGTAGTGCAAAATGCACTCTGGACCAGAGAAGAAAAATTGAGTGTAGGGCTCAAAATATTTCATGAATGAAATATATTTTTGCATAAAAGTGATTTAAAAACATCACATGACATCTCCAAATTTTTGTGGAAATTTTAAGTGAATCTATCAAATGGTTGTAGTCCAAATATGACCATTTAACCTTGAAAAACCATTTCCAAGAAAGTAAAGATCAAGCAATTAAATTAGTTAATTAGTTATACTGGTAAAAGGAAAGTTTTTCTTGAGAGGTTAAACAAGTCCAATAACATATTTGAAAAGTTTTCTCTTTGGGAAAAACTCATCATAACTGGGAAGGGAATGATTTAAAAATCAAAATGGAGCTCAGAAATCCAAAGTTTTAATTCCTGGCAAAACTTTAATTCATTAAAACAAGGCCAAATTTTTGGGGTGTCACACATCCCCGTCGTCGCCGCCCCGGCCCGTCCCCGTCGTCGCCGTGCCCGTCGTCGTCCCCGTCGCCGCCCCCCGTCGCCTCTCACCTCGCCGGTGAGCACACACACACACATACATTTTTTTGTTTTTCTGTTTTTTAGTTATAGAAATAGTTATAAAAAAGTTAGAAATGTTATAGAAAAGTTAGAATTGTTAGGAATTTTTTTGTTTTTTAGTTATAGAAATAGTTATAAAAAAGTTAGAAATTTTTCTTTTTTTAGTTATAGAAATAGTTAGTTATATAGCATTGTTAGAAATGTTATAGAAAAGTTAGAATTGTTAGGAATTTTTCTGTTTTTTAGTTATAGAAATAGTTACAAAAAGTTAGAAATTTTTCTTTTTTTAGTTATAGAAATATTAGAAATGTTATACAAATGTTAGTTATATATATAGAAATGTTATAATTTTTTTTTCTGTTTTTTAGTTATAGAAATATTAGAAATGTTCTAGAAATGTTAGTTATATAGCATTGTTAGAAATGTTATAGGAATGTTAGTTATATAGAAATGTTAGAAATTTTAGTTATCAAAATCCAATCATTAAAAAAATGTTACTTTTTGCGGGCATATAGCTAGTATTTGTTCTCGGCGATGCCTGGCCCGCATCCTCGCCGTCGACCCGTCCGCGACGACGTCCGGCTGACCCATGTCCTGGACTGGGCTCCGTCGGGCTGGCACTGGGAGGTGCTGCCTGGAGGGGCGCGCCGCTTGATGAGGAACCCAGCCCCGGTCATCGACCCTGATCTCGTTTGGTGGCGTTCGCGTGGGCCAGTTTTGGTGCGGAGGGAGCCAGCCCCGCCGGAGGTGGTACGTCGCCGTGTCAGGGAGGAGGACGAGCATGTCCATCGCTACATGGTTGCGTTAGAGGGCGGCAGGTTCTCCAATACCTGGCAGTTTCTTCAGGGATCTCACTTCAACTATGATCCTGTGAGGGTTCCTTCTCTTTGGGTGTCCACCGCCCGCGCCGCATGATCTGACGATGTATTCGAGATTATATCTATTATTCGAGACGATGTATTTGAGATTATATCTATTATTCGAGACGATGTATTCGAGATTATATCTATTATTCGAGACGATGTATTCGAGATTATATCTATTATTCGAGACGACGTATTCGAGATTATATTCGATGATGCTTATTATGTACTATGATTGATTCAGTTTTTCCTTATTAATTGATTGCATCCATGCATTGTAATTTGAATATATTTCTTTTGGATTAGTTAAACAAAACCTATGGCGGACAATACCGACAGAGAGGGAGAAGAGGCCCTGTTCAATATCATACGCAATCCTCACGGGCCAGATGATGACCAGAATGAAGAAGATTATGACGGCTCCGAATATCTAAACAACACCGGGGAGGGTGATATGATATTCGATCGCGACGACCGAATTGATGAAGTCATGAACTATGAACATGACAAAGAAAATGTTGATCTTGAAACAACAAAGACCGGTGAGGTATATATATTTATATAAGTAGGCATCTGGTGATCATCACATGTTTTAAATGACTTGAAGATATATTAACGAATCGATCTTTCTTCTTTCAGCCATCCGGATCGAGCAAATCTTCAGGCAACAGGACGAAACGAGGCCCGAACAAAAAGTTGAAGGAGGACGTAAAGTACAATATCGAGGCAATCAGACCTAATGGCGAACCATTCGCGCCTAAGAAGATTGCGGACAAGTTTGTTTGTTAGTGCGGAGTTCTTGTGAAGGACCAACTCCCGATCTCCCTTCAAGAATGGAGAGAGCCAGCAAAGCCACGTCCAGGAGTTACTTTTGTCGATGACAGACAAAAACATTTGCTTTGGGAAATGCTCATGGAACATTTCACCCTACCAGATCATTTCACAGATGCAGATGTGGAGAAAGTCAAGGACGCTGCTCTTAGGAAGATGGCGGTTGCATTCAAGAACCACAAGATTCGTGAATCGGACAAGTACGTCAACGGAGGAAGGAAGACTCCAGTATTCGAGGGAACACTAGACAACCGAAGTGCTCATTGGGACGATTTCGTGAAATTCAAGGATTCAGAATTATCTAAGGAACGGTCGAGAATAAACAAGGCCAATGCCGCAAAAAAGGATAAGTTCCATAAGCTGGGGCCAGGTGGCTATGCGGTGGGAATGCCTAAGTGGGATAAGTCTGGGAAAGAGATGCTGGATGCAGGTGTCACTCCAGAAACATTGAGCTGGTCCCCCAGGTGCAGGACTTGGTTCTATGCGCATGGGGGGGAGTTGGACCCGAAGACAGACAAAGTTTCGAAGAAGGCATGTCTGGACGGAGCCGAAGATAAGCTACTTGTTGCAATAGAAGAGGCTCGATCCGGGTTGTTCGAGCCCAACAGAGAGGACGACGAGCTTATGCGTGCCCTGGGAAATCCTGAACACCCGGGAAGAACACGAGGCATGGGCGCTATTCCGTGGTATGAGGGGTTTTCGGACTGGAACGCTGACTACAGAACCCGTGCGAGAAAGAAGATTGCGGAGGTGAAGAAGAGGAAGATGGAGGAGGAGCAGAGGAAGCTAGACTATGAACGCCTTCACGGCCTAGAATCAGCGCACGCAGACTTGGCAATCAAATTCCAGCGGCAGTAGGAGCAGATCGACTCACTTAGCCAGCAAAGGGGGTCTCAGTAGCTAGCGGATGATCCACCGATGGATAGCACCGTCCCATCCATGCCGAGAAGCAGCGTGGGTTCCACCCCGGGCGACGCATTGCTGGATAGCTACCCAGTGGATGACATCATGGAGAACACTAACTGCGAGCTACACTTCAAAATGAAGAACATATCCATGAAGGTGGCGGACGCCCTTGCTTTTACAAATACCCCCGAGGCAACCTTCCATTGCAACCCGATTCCAGTGGGCTATGCTCGTGTCTTGGTTGATGAGGTGGTGGACCAATATTCGGGGCTAGAGCTTGACATTCCTGGAGGTGACGATGAGCACACACTAGGAGAGGCCAACCATCGTATCATCATATGGAGAAAGGATTGCATCATCTTTCGAAGGCCACCGACACCGCGTCATCCGACTCCTCGTCGCAGTACGCCACGGAGTCAGCAGACTCCCGCACCTCCAAGTCCACCAACGCGTTAGGCCACTCCTTCTCCAAGTCCGGCACAGCTTCAGGCCACTCCTCCTCCAAGTTCGGCAAAGCGTCAGGCCACTCCTCCTCCAAGTCTGGCACAGCTTCAGGCCACTCCTCCTCCAAGTCCGGCACAGCTTCAGGCCACTCCTCCTCCTCCAACTCAGCCACGTCAGCCGTCTTCGCCACCTCAGCAATCATGGAAGAGAGCCGCCTCAGCTATGGTGCGTAGCGGTACAAGTCGAGGTAGTACTACAGGTACATGCGGAGGCAAGCGATTTCAATATGGTCCAAGCCTCGCGCCTCTTCCACAGAGGCCTTACGACAAGTCCGAGGAGGAAAACGTAGCCATATCGAAGGCCGAGGTGGAAGCCCATTTTGCACCGAAACTTCCACCGCCGCCAAGGGAGAATGGAAAATATTGACCACTTCATTCGTATGGCTAGACCACCAGCTCCCAAGCCTGTTGACACAGACTATGAGCGCCACCTCAGGAAGTTAAATCGAGCACGTCTACAGAAAGAGGCAAGCTCGAGCTCGAGCAAATCAGCTGGCAAAAGGAGTGGTAAAACCGTTCCCCAGCTGGGAGAACAGGCGGCGCAATCAACCCCCCCACTTGTTGTGCCAACAACACATGAGAGTAGGCGCGCCCAATATTATTGTGGGCAAACCGTTAACGTTCCTGGGGTAGGCGATGTGGTAATAACCGAGGAGCATATTGCGCAGGCTAAATCAATCGGGATCACTGTTGGACAACTCCTCGATATCGAGCCCATGTCTCCGACTAGAGAGGAGGAAATAAAACGGAAATATGCCCGGGGCCAACCTTTGGTCGAGCCAGAGGAGGTCAATAAGCTCCCAACGAGAATGTATGAATTGCATCAATGGTACATGGACATTACCAAGATTTCCAATCGAGAGTCCCTCATGGTGAATGTCAATGAGGAGCATTACTACCATAAGAAAGTTGTGACCGTTGAGTATTCAGAACTTTTTCAGCTATACAATAAAGACGCACTCGACAAATCTATCGTCAGTTGCTATTGTATGTAAGTGATTTCTTTCTGTAATTTAAGTCTCAAGCTAGCTGATCATTTTGATCAATCATTACCTGTAATTATCCTCACTATATTCTTTTCTATGGTATTATGCAGGATGAAGATTTATGAAATGAAAAAAGGTGGACGCTATGGCATTGGGTTCGTTGACCCAAATACCATTAATGAATACACATGGAAAATATATCCATATCACGCAAAATGTGTAGAGGAAAGCATGATACAGTTCTTCAAGGAACTCAAATACAATGAAGATATACTACTTCCTTACAACTTCCAGTGAGTCACACTGTCTTGTACTACAAATTCTGTTTTTCCCTACTAGCTATAGCTACATGTTTTTGCTTACATATGCCCGCTTAATTAAGACATGCAAACATGTGTGCATGTAGATATCACTGGATCTTGTTAATCATTAAAGTTGATGAAGGAACAGTTGAAGTACTAGACTCGCTACTTAAGAAAGCAAGTGACTACACCATCGTGAAGGGGATAGTCAACAGGTAATTTCAATCATTATTAACTATATCTCGGCCTATTTAATTAGTTCATCATTTCCTGATAACAACTATTTAATAATCCATTTATTCATTTTCTTTGTCGGCGGGCAGGGCTTGGGCAAAGTTCATCAGGGTCACTCCAGGCCCATGGAAACAAAGTCTGAAATGGTATCGACCCAAGGTAAGTAATTAAGTAGTACTAGCTAGCTGCGATCTCTTTAATTATCATGCTTGATTAATTATTATCTAATCAAATTCCATTCTCGTAAAGGCCCTAAAGCAGGCGCCGGGGAATGATCTATGTGCATACTACGTTTGCGAGAATATTCGCATGATGGCGTCCGAAAGGAGCAAATCTCAAAGACAGGAGTGGGTACGATATCGATTGTCAGAACACTATTCACAATTTTTACACCATTATCGATATCTAGTCACACAACTAATACACATGCATATTGATCTCCTTCTTAACAGTTCAAAGAGGTGCGGGACAAGCTCCTAGCACAGGACCACATAGAAGCAATTCAAGAGGAAATAGCGGGATTTTTGCTCGACCAGGTCATAGATCCCAAAGGAGAATACTATTACCCGCTACCGCCCCCATGAACCACTTCCAATTGTTATCGTGCTCCGAAGGCACCAATTAGCTAGGCTAATTCCACTGGCTCCGAAGGCACCAATTAGGAGAAATTGTATATATATATATACATGTGTGTATATATGTGTGAATTAATTAATGGTGGTTGTGAGACATTCGATGATATATATATATATTATGATCGGTTCTACTAGAAATTCCATTTATATATATGCATAACGTGTACAATATGTAGTATCGTAAAATACCAGCAAACGAAAAAGAATTAAATGGAAAACACAAAATTAAATGAAAAAGAAATCATAAACCCAAACCCCCCCCCCCAACATTTTAATACCGGTTGGTGACACCAACCGGTACTAAAGGGCTCCCTGCCCCCAAAGCTGGCTCGTGCCACATGGTTGCCCTTTAGCACCGGTTCGTGCTGAACCGGTACTAAAGGGGGGGCCTTTAGTGCCTACATTTTACCGCCGGTTAACAAACCGGCACTAAAGGGCCTTACGAACCGGTGCTATTGCCCAATTCTGCACTAGTGATACATCTTGTACTTTTTCATTGTGTAACCCTATCTGCAAGTTGACACGGCTAATTTTAGACATCTCTACATGATACTACATTGCATATCCCTTGTGCATATTTAAACCACCAATTAACGATTGTGTGCGTACCATAAACTAGCCATGACTCTGTATGCTGGACTAGCAGGCACTCTAAGGGAGCCTACTGTAATGCACAGGAATTCCTACATGCCACCTATGATTTTGTGTAATGTACTTCCCATGTTCCTAAATATATGTGTTTGTAGAAATTCTAGTATGGACCACATACAAATGTATATAGATGCATTTTCGAGTGTAGATTCACTGATTTTGCTCCGTATGTAGCCTATAGTGGAATCTCTAGAAAGACTTATATTTAGGAACGGAGGTACGAGGTAGTATCATGTATGACATCTACATATCTAATTTAGCAGCCAGTAGTAGATATCATTGTCTGCACAAAGGGATTACTTGTCGAAAATCCTAGCAAAGCACACTGGCAGGCACAGAACAATACAAGAGAGAGAGACACGCTTACAAGATCATAGCAATGCCTCAGTCCAGGATCTTGGTTGGCCAAGCTGTTAGATCCAGAAGAAACATTGTCCTTGCAGTTTTTGCCAGCTGCATAACAGGTAACAGTGACCGGTTAGTATATTTGAAGTACATCGGGCAGGTGATGCTGGACGGGTTTAAAGGTGACAAGTACCTAGGCCGTGGCGGGTGCTTGGCATCTCTCCAGACTGTGGGAATCAGGTTAGAAACGTCGAGGGTGATGATGCTGCGCTGGCTGTCAGGGTCCGATATGGAGATCTAGAACCGTCGAGTAGGGTGTTTGTGGAGCGGCTCCGGTAGGGTGGACTACGGTGTGGGCGAAGCGGATCTATGGCCGTGGATGAGGGCGTAGGTGAAGCTGCTCCGGTGGTTGGGTTAAGGATGGTTTCGACGATGCGGATCTGCGGCCATGGACGGGGCGTCAGAAGATGCTCCGGTGGTTGGGTTAAGGGTGGTGTCGACGATGCAGATCTATGGCCGTGGATGGGGTGTCAGAAGCTGCTCTGGTAGGTTGGATGAGGGTGCGAGGAAGCGGATCTGAGGCCATGGACTTGTGAGTTGGCAAAGCAGCCCCGGTAGAGTTGAGAATAATCTAGGCGAAGCTACTCCGGTAGGGTTGAGGAAGGTGTCGGTGAAGCGGCTTCGGTAGGGTTGAGGAAGGTGTCGGCGAAGAGGATCAGAGGCCGTCGACGGGGGTGTCGGCGGGGTGGCTCCGGGGGGTGTGGATGAAGCGTCTCCGGTGGGGAGTACGAATGAGCCGCTACAGATGCGAGGCGGTTGACGAGAGTACCGGTGAAGCAGATCCGACGCCGTGGACAAGGCCGGCACTGAATGGGCTGTGGTACAGTGGTGGATGAGCAGTCTACTTGTTTCTAGGGGAGGTGGGAGGGGTTGATGCGGCCGCAGAAGCAGATCCGGCGAGGTGGACGCCGCTGGCAGTGAATGGGCTATGGTACGCCGGTGGATGAGCAGTCTAGGGTTTTGAGAGGGGAGGGGAGAAAGGGCGATGAAGTACGGACGGCGTGATGTAAGATGCTCTGGTGCTGTGGAGTTAGTCGTTTTTGCGGGAGGGGGAGAGGAAATGGGGGTGCCGTGTAGTGGGGGAACCGGAAGTTACCAAAGCAGCCCCGACCTATCATGTAGATGAGGGCGGTATTGTAACTGTTGGTCTCCGTGCACCAAGGACAAAAGGGGGATATCGCATGCTAAAGACTAAGGTGGCGGAAATTTTAGAAGGAGGCGGGAGATTTTGCCGCCCGCGGGATCGTTCGTATCCAGTTTCAACTAATTTTGGACCGTGCTAGCGGGAAGGTCATGCTAGACTGTGTACACGGGGCACGCGTCAGCAGTTAATAACCGGTGTGAAGTCCACCCCAGAAAAAAGACAATAACTCGGGATGACGCGCCGATAACTTGGATGTTCACACGGGCACGGCCAATCGTACGGGTGTAGTGGCGCGTTCACAAAAAAGGGATCAAACGCTCAGCCTATGTATTTCTCATGTAAATAGATAATTTAGTACCATTGGTTATTTACTTTAAACATAATGCATTGATGTGTTAGTGTAGAGGCGCACAAAAAGAAATGGATATTGTAGTCAGCTACTTAAAAGTGTTACCTCATATGATTACATAGCCTCCATTTCATAAATTGTGTACCCGTTGAATTCATATATGAATATTACATATATTACTTCAAAATAGAAACTTAAATCATCCAAGACTAATGAATTTGAATGCAAGAGTAACAATGGTGCATGTTCATGATAGCTACATTGGTTGTTTGAAGAAACATCACTGTAACTTTGGCATGCACAACTAAAAAGGATTATTTAAATAGAAAAAATATGATATGTGAGTGTCCAATCTTTATAGCATTGAATCGATATTGTACCTTTGGCCACAATACAAAGTAGATATTGACTTATGTTCAAGCGATGCACGTCCACGATCGCTAGATAGTGATACGTGAATGAATTGTGTAATCTCTCTCACACGCATACATATCTCATTTCCCTGTGGGCATCGGAATCACACGCACGCACTTCGTGTATTTCTCTCGCTCCGTCAGGGTTAAATTCGTCTTTCTACCTGGTCTTACAAGTCTCTCACACAGAAACACACACGCTCTCTATGTCTAACATGCCCACCCCTTTAGTTACGCCCACCCACATCCACTAATGTCTCTCACACATATGCTATCTACCTATCCCTTAATATAGCTAGATATGTGTCACACAAACTTCTTCTCCCTACTAGCAAGATGCCCATGCGTTGCATGGAACATCGAGATGCATTTGTATGAGAAGTTTATCTTGTGGGAGAAAAGGATGAAGGAGGGAATGCCTTATTTGCAAATGCGGAGAGGGGTGTGGGTATCTTTTTGCAAAATTGCCATAGTTTCCTTCATGTCCGTCGGATATAAATTGGATGGCCTATATTGCAGGATGGCAGGAACACCATCATCACCAACTCTGTTTTTATAAGAGTAGAGATATGTGAGTGTCACTGCCCCCCCCCCCCACACCCACACTTCCCAACACCGAAGGAGTAAGGTGACACCTCGATCTTGATACTAATCTATCGACTGGCTTCTCTCTCAAACATACACACACACACTACACGGCACCGAAGGAGTAGGGTGGCACATCGATCTTGATAATAATCTATCTACTCCTCTTTCAAACACACACACACACACACACTCGCTAGTTGTGCCTCTGTGCCTACCGCGCACACTCTCGATACGTCTTTCTCTCCCCCCCCCCCAACAATGAAAGTAGAAGGGTGACAACTCGATCTGATCATAATCTGTCAATTGGTTTCTCTCTCAAACATTGTGTCTCGGTGCCTCGCTCGGTAGCCCCCTTGATATGTAGACTTCTCGCGCGCACATAGCTGTAGTGATGATGATGCTGAACCCAGTGTGCCTTGTTTTTACCGGCCTCATGTGATAGTTTTCACCCTGTTTTCTGTTAATTAACAAGGCAACCTTTTCTTTGTTACTACTAGTGAATCTGAAATCATTCGGGGCAGACATAAAATATATCACTTCAACCCAATTATCGCAGCAACTATTTTAAAAGAAATAAGCTAGCTGCCCGTGCGTTGCACGGAACATCAAGATGCATTTGTATGAGTAGTTTATCTTGTGAGAGAAAAGGTTGAACGAGGGAAGGCCTTATTTGCGAACGTGTAGAGACGTGTGGGTATATTTTTGCAAAATTGTCATAGTTTCTTTCCTATCCATTAGATATAAATCTGACGGCCTATATTGCAGGATGGCACGCACACCATCATCACCAACTCTGTTTTCTACTCCCTCCGTCCGAAAATACTTGTCATCAAAATGGATAAAAAGAGATGTATCTAAAACTAAAATACGTCTAGATACATTTCCTTTTATCCATTTTGATGACAAGTATTTCCGGACGGAGGGAGTATTTGTCTTTTTAGAGATTTC
Source organism: Triticum aestivum (assembly GCF_018294505.1). Lineage (NCBI taxonomy): Eukaryota > Viridiplantae > Streptophyta > Magnoliopsida > Poales > Poaceae > Triticum > Triticum aestivum. The sequence continues at coordinate 100,502,826 of NC_057800.1, read as the reverse complement.
AACAAGTGACTATGACCGGACCTTACCAACATACTCAAAAAAGTAGTCCATAATTTTGATGTTACCCTCTTTTCTTGGTGGTGCAGTGCCATCTGGATACCTCATAAATAAATAAGGTAATACATGATACTAATATATGATACATGGCGCAGGAGTACTAAGTATTATTAATACAATTTTGCTAGAACTCATCTAGATGAGATATAATTTGGTCTCATTCATCTTTTATAGCCATTGGATGTGATGCTATATAAGATGCGTGTGTGTTGACGTGGGTTGTATTTGTTCTTGTGCAATGAACTGACCACCGCATGTCATGTTTGATAGTGTCAAGTCATTAAAAGCATACAAGCCCCACATCTCTTCTTGGTTGATTCCTCTATTTATGTCAAAAAATAAGAACCAACCTGAGAGTAAATGCACCACGCCTATGTGTTTACTATTTGGTTTTCGTAAGATGACTTAATACTCACCTAGACGGAGGGAGTATTCGATTTGACAGCGGGCGGCGCAGTTCACGATACGGCTTTAATGCAGACGAGGGAGGGAGTAGCGGTTCCCGATATGTTGAACGGCCAATGCATCCTTCTTCAATTAATGCATGAGGGAAGTAATAGGAGGAGATCCGGGAAAAGAGGCTGCACGATGTGAATGCAACGCAGTTTGCCCTCATTGCCATCATATGAAGGCGCCCCTCCATTCCAGTGCATCTACCACATCGTACGCACCTAAGCATTTGCCTAAGCACCTACACTAAGCGCAAAAGAGCTCACTCCAGACCCATGGCGGCGATGCTCGTGAGCGGCCAGCGGCTGCGCCAGATGGTCCACGATGCCGGCCTGCAGCATGGCACCGAGGATCGTCTCCAGACGGTGTTCGAGACCGGCTGGTGGATGGCTGCCTTCGACGCCAACTACGACTCTCAGTTGGACCAGATGATCGTTGCCACCAGCAACAAGTTCACCGTCCTCAAGAAGCTCATGGACGACATCGCTGTACTCCTCCAGCCCGCGCACCCGGGCTCCTCATTGCCTGCCTCCCTAATCGGCCTCCATGGTCGGAACCTCTTTCATGCACTGGTGGCCCTGCGACTGCCCGCCGACGCCACGAAGAATGTCCACCTGGAGGTCGCGCTCGCCGCGAGGCGCCTCGCCCTGCAAGAATTCGTCGACCTACACATCCACATGTACGAGGAAATCGTGTACATAGGTATCTACAAGGCTAGTGAGGACGCTACGACGTTGGCCTTCCTCAACCGGCTGGAAGCCTTGGATGCCTTTGCTGAGAAGCACCTCGACCTCGCCACAAAAGCCACCGCTCCTTAGCCGCCGGTCGGTGGCCCGGCGCACTAAGTTGAGGAGGAGGAGGACGTCATACATTTGTGGATCCATCTTTCTTCTTACCTTCTGTAACCACCACTACGATCGCATCATCGTGGCCTTAATTCTTATTGTGTTGTTGCATTCTCGTTCCAGTCAATACCGACATGTGCGATCCCTTTGCTTAATTATATGCATCACTGTAACTAGTACTCCATCCGTCAATTTATAAGTAGTGCTTACCTTTTCCATCAACTTCGTGCAACGCACGGGCATCTTGCTAGAAACACTAGAATATGTCTATATAATCCGTATGTGATAGTCCATTTGAAATCCCAAAAAAGACAAATATTTAGGTACGGAGGGAGTAATATATTAGGAGTATATCAAAACAATAGTGATTTCTTTCAAGTTTGTGAACAAATACTACTATTCTACTACTTTGGATCCGTCGCAATGCACGAGCACATTGCTGGTAAAAGGAAAAGGCCTGGCGCGTTCGGGTCGCACCCCCACATGCCCGGGAATCGGGAGTACAACACGGCCCGTCCGGCACGGCACATGGCTTAGGGAAGGCATGTTGCCTAGCATTTTCACTTTCATGTGGGACCTCCGTTGAGCAAACCGACACCCCGCCCGCCGCCGGGTTGGAAAAAAGAAACGAGGGGAAGATCTAGTTATAGCACGGAAGCCAAGAAATTTGGTGTCAGACGGGGCTCATTGATAGAGTAGGAGCATTCCGTACTAGTACTACTCCTACTAGTACCAAGTTTGTACTCCTAATACTATATTACTAGTACTACCACTATACAACTAGTAGGTACGTGCACGGCACAACATCGTAGGAACAAAAAACGGGAAGATCTTGTTTTGCTGATTTATCTTTTTTTCAATCAACTTATTATGAATAATATGATGTGGGGGGCACCCATGAAGCTTATGTGGATTGGTTGCATGGCTACGGAAGGTTAGAAAAATAAATAGATAATGTGTTTAAAGTGCACTCCACTAAATATATATATATATATATATATATATATATATATATATATACTTTGGATCCATTGCAACGGACCGGCACATCTATATCTATACCCCCTAAATAGTGTGTGAAAAACTTTGAAAGTTGGTCGTTGGATGAAGCCAATCCGACGGTACAAAGATGGCAAATCCGAGCACTACTGGCCGTTGGATATCATCCACCAGATTCTGCCACATGTATAATCTAGAAGACTCCATGGTTGAACTTAATTCATGACTAAGGGCCTCTTTGATTCATAGGATTGCAGAAACACATGAATAGGAAAAAGTAGGATTGGAATGGCATGTTCATTGGATCCCTATAGGATTTGAGTTTGTTTGATTGTGTCACATGAAAAACAAAGGATTTCTTTCAAGAGGTTGGAGTGCATGTTAGAATTCCCGTGAAACGTAGTAAAAATGAATCCTTAGGAAAATATTCTACATGATTCAATCCTACGAATCAAACGACCAACGTAGGAAAAATTCCTAAGGATTCTAATCCTTCAAAGATCCTATGAAAATCCTTTGAATCAAACAGACCCTAACTTTGCCACAACTAAGCTTAGGCAAAGTTATTAGTTCTTCAAAACGAGAGAAACAAGTTGGCAAGCCTAAGGGAATCTTGCCACATTTTTTGTGTGTATGTCATGTGGGGCCTTAGTGTGGGTTGAATCAAACACTCGCCTAAGTTAATCAAACTTGCCTAACCTTACATTCCACCAGATTTTTCCACATGCTAGAATCCAGAAAGCTCCACATGTAGAAGCATAATGCACAAACCACCAGAATCTCATGCGTGCAATGCACGTGTACCTTACTAGTACTAGTTGGTAGTAGTAAGAAACAAATTCCAGTTTTGGCACGAGCTCGTACTGTGGGAGCACCACAAGGCCTGCCGCAGGAGTTACATTTCCCTCTCGGGGCCCACGGGACCGAACTTCAATGGCTTAGTGGTAGAAACAAGAAACGTGATGGTCGCTGTGGTTCAACTTCCATGGGCAAGCTGTCATGTCTGCTGACACATGTATATCAAAACTAGAGTGTTTATATTTCAAGCACGTGAACAAGTATTATTCTACTACTTTGGATCCATTGCAACGCACGGGCCAGCACATTGGTAGTAGTAGTGTCCATCTCTATCTCTAGAGGCCTTCCCTCGTTCATCCTTTTCTCTCACAAGATAAACTACTCATACAAATGCATCTTGATGTTCCGTGGAACGCACGAGGATGTTTCCTTGGGGGTCTCTCTAGCGCGCGTGGCCGTAGTTGCAAGTTGACGCCCCTTGAGATGCCGACGTTGAGGGGCACTCGGATTTCCTCCGATGAGCAGGTAAGATGAGTTTGATCACGTAGTAAATGCATTCTAAAGACTACTTCCGTGTCCATTTCCTAATTCCCCCCTGCCCACTGTTTCACAGGTTAGGCTCGGTGCGAGTGGAGATTGGCTTGCATATGTACGGGAGGGTACCAACATCAATTTGCACAACATTTACAACGGTGAAACCGTTCCCGTAGAACCTTTGTCCAACATTGGGATCAGCCATGCAACGGGCCGCATGAATTGGTACGATGGAACCACGGTGAGATTGAATAAGATAGCACGAACCTTGCACATGGCGGTCAAAGGTGGACCATGCTGTCTGCGGCCGATTTGTTGCCGTACGAGTAGGAAGACGCTATGCTCCTTTCTAACCGCATCTTCGCGGTGACAAACCAGGGGACTTATTTTGTATGGGACACATCCTATGATATACTCCCTCTCTCCCAGTTTATTTGTTTTGAATCTTTTCATTTTATAAGTTTCAAATTCAAATTTATAGCTCCCCATCACATGTTGAGATTACAATGTCCATTAAATTGTTGCGTGCATGTATAGTAAAGAAACAAATCTCAAGTTTGGCACGAGTTCGTGCTGCGGGAGCGCCACAAGCCCTGACACAGGAGTTACATTTCCCTCTCAGGGCCGTCGGGACTGAGCTTCAGCGCCTTACTACACCTACCTTTGAGTCAATAACATGTGGACCCGATAGGTGACTGGTCCACATGTAATGCTCCCATAGGCAGAGGGGCAGTGGGGCCAAGAGGGGTGAGCCACAGGTCGGGGGACGTGTGGTTTCATGGGTTCGAGCGGCGTCGTGGGAATCGCGAGTGGCTGTGGTAGAAACTTGATGCTCGCCGCATTTTAGGTGGCCCACATGTCATGCACACAAAGGCAGAGGGGTGGTGCGGCCGAGAGGGGTGAGGCGCACGTCGGGGGGCGTGGTGCCGTGGGTTGGAGAGGCATCATGGGAATCGCGAGATGAAACGTGATGGTCGCCGTAGTTGAACTTCCATGGACAAGCTGTCATGTCTACGGACACATGCACTACATACCGATCACTGGAAGGAGTAGCAGAGAAAGCTATATATGCGGATAAATAGTTCCTTATAGTCAAGCGGACCCATGCTACTACTCTGTTCCAAAGACATGCACACCATCGAAATAGTCCATCTATATCAATATACACCAAGAGGGAATAATTTTTTACAAGAGAGGAAATAGTTCATCCATCCATAATGCCCTCCTGCTGGTGCAGCCTTTTCTTCTTCTTCTTCTTGTTCTCATTCTCTGTGGGAGACGGCTTCGCAACAAGCTCTTTGGACCTTGCAGCTATCTCGAAACTCACACGGGCATCGAGGGCAGCATATTTTATCCGCTCGTACGTCAAGGGATAATTCTCCCATCCAGACGACCTTAATGCCACCGTCTCGTCACCCTTCTGAAGATTTGTAGCGAGCAAAAAAATTGCTACGTTGAATAGGGATGGTGTCTGTTTATCACAAACTTCTACAGGAATTTTGATTCTGGTTTGTAGGTCAGCGATGCTATTCAAATCAAGGTTGTACGACTCCAGCTTCTGTTTGTCCCCTTCGATGGCTGCCGCACAGAAGTATACGTCCTCTCGAGACAAGAAATCGTGAAGCTCACCTGGTATGGAGTGCGAGTGTATGATGTGGTACACCAAAACATCATCTTCAAAGCAGAGCTGAAGGACGGCGGCGCGCTGGATCTTCCCAGGGGCACACTCCGTGTACTCTGTGTCGAGACCGATGACCCTCGTCTCTACCTTTTCGAGGGAGTTGGATACATTGTTGATCCACTACCAAACAACCCTTGGGTGGACGGTGACGGTGGCAACTATGCGCATCGAGCCTTCGTCGAGGACATGTTGGACGCTAAAAACCTGCATCTCGATCTCTATCGCCATTTGGAACCACTGGAACGGAGGGCTATGGTTTGGAGAATTAGGATTAGATGGCTAGTCTAACTGAAGTAGTAGATGATTATTTAAAGAGGTTAAAACAATGTGAACGCAGTGGGGTTTGGATGCAAATGAAGACGAAGGGGAGGTGAAGAAGCCGAGGAGAATCGGTTCCCGATGGAGAAGTAAATGGGAGAAGTGGCGTGCAGGCAGTTGATTAGACGACTAGGTAGACTAAACGAAAAGGCTATTGGGGTAGACTGATGAGTCGTACCTGTTTGTGTATGTGCCCATCCTTCCTGATAGGTGGGACCTATGCAAACAGATAAAAACATGTGTTGTAGTTTTTTTTGAGCGCGTGAGTGGGAGACACAACATTCTCTCGTTAAGGAATACTCCCTCCGTTTAGGTGACTATAAGTCACCTTATGAAAATCAGGTTTTCCCAAAACGTTTAGGCGTGGAGCATTAACTTCCTGCTCGATCCCCTCCCAGCCTCGTTAGCCAGCGTTCTCTTCCTCTGCTGCCGCGTTCTACCTTTCCATTTTTCCTCTTCTCAAGTGTGGAACGATCTGCATGCCGTCCTTGATGCACCAGAACGACCACTGCATGCATCGTGGCAGAGCGTTGATTGGGCATGCACGAGAATTTGGTTCTGCTCGCAATATGGATGATACCTGAATGATGAAGTGAACAGGCATGCTAGCACGGGAGACCTATTTACGCTATACAATACTAGAATACTCATGTACCACCTACTACTAGTAGTAGTAGTAGTAGTACAACTGTGGTACACTTGATGGTCAGAATACTATTCATCCGGTCCTCACAGTGAAGTGACAACACCCTGCGCCTGACACTAGTCCAAGCGGCGTGTTCGGGTTACCAAAGTCAGCCTCACCCTGTGCACAGTGCAGTTTGTCACTGCCGCTGTACAGCACATTGGCGCCTCGCCTCGTCTCCCTCTTCGCTCCCATAGCACCACTCCATCTCCATCTCCTTCTCCGTCTCCATCTCACTATGCCCTCGTGTACCGTCGCCTCACTCGCCTCCCCCAGTACCACTATTCCCTCGCTAGCCACTCCAGCACCGACATCCTTCTCCTCCGTAAATCAAGCCCCCTTGCAAACTCCACCATGGCTAAACGCGAACCGCGCAACATCCATATGAGCCTCAACCTCTGTTGTTCGTGTATGGATATGTTGAGCACCCTGCGGCTGGCTGCATGCTCGAGGGACATGCACACGGCCATCATTGAAGCGAGGCCTAAGCTTTTCAAGACACCCTGCTTGCTGCTATCTGGTCTTGCGAGATTGTCTCACCATGATACGGAGGTGTGCATGATGCCCCTCGACTTCAATCCGATCTCCATTAGCCGAAACTTCTTTGCAGGTATGTAGTGGGTCGCCGTACATCATTTCCCTCGACATCGATCCGATCACCATCGCCCGAAACTTTCTTGGCAGCTATGTACTGGGTTGGCATGAACTCCCACTGGATGGCTGCCTTCAGATAAGACGGTAAAAAGTTGGTGCTCGTGAACTTCTAGACCTCCCATGAATTTATCCTTCCTCCGTTGGATTATATAGAGTATTACCATCGCGGTCCAAGTCATCTAGATTACTACGTCAGTTGGACGGACCTTGTTTTGCAGAAGATTGTAATCTGCCAAGTGCCCACACGACATGCGAATTACGCAGACTTCAAGCTAATTGCCTTGTTCGACCGCGGACTCGCCTATCTTTACGTCGGTGCCTTCTTTAGCTGGAGAAAACTCGGCTCGCAGTGGATCATCGTCAAAGCTGATACACACTTCTGTGATGCTATTGAACACAATGGCATCATCTACGCGATTGACAAAGCAGATGGCACCACGTATTGCCAGGATGGCGCGTGTAAGTTGTTTCCTCTCATGTTAATGATGACGCCATGACACTGTTTGAACTTTTTGTGATGATTGGCATATCTCTGTTTGAGCAGAATTTGAGTAGAACTATGGCAATGTATTAGAGACGCTGTAAATCAGCTATATTTGGAATGAGTTAATTCATGCGATTGTGACCATGTCATTACAGCCAATTTGTACCCTGAATAATCAAATGGTTAGGAATATATGGATATTATCGTTATTTTACAGTAATCTATATACTACTACTAAATATGAGTGTGTATCAATGGCCACGTTAGTTTCCTCATTTTCATGATGTAGAAACATGCACCACACTGTTGGTTCCATCTAACCATATATTAGGGAAGTAAATGTGCATATGGAGAACTCTATATTTGGAAGTAGTGAAATCCTGCAATGCTTACCATGTGTACATACCTATATTCGCCCTTCAGCAATCAATGGCTAGAATAATATCCTCACAAAATTTTTGCCCACAGAACACGAGTATATAACAATGCATGGTCTGTTAGTTACCTTGAAGAATTTGTTTGTGAGGACAGAACATGATTACATAACATGCATGACATGGTAGTTTCCTGTGAAGAATCGATTGGGAGATAACATGAGTATAACCATGCATGGCACTTCTATATTTTTGAATCCAGTATACATTTCCCTGTATTTTCCTCCCAGTTCCAACAGGGACATATCAATGTTGTTTCTTGCATTATCCTACTCATACTCTGAACAATGTTGATCTTACATTAACAATGCCTGTCCTTTTTGATATGATGCAGTGTCCCTACAGTTACTGCCCTTTGTAATCACACCACCTTTGCCAAAAACAGGGAAGCACAACTGGTTCCTCGCTCGATCAGACGACGACAAAAGACTGATGATCATTCGGACACATGAGCCGGAAAAGTTATATTGCAAAAACCCCACTGTATACAAGCACCGTGTAATACATGAGTATCCGGACAGTGGCTGTTACGTCTATGAGCAGGATACCAGCTTGTTGGGGCCTTTAGGATTTTTTAGTTGGAGGCGGGTAAACAGCCTTGGTTCACACTCTCTGTTTCTCGGACTCAATTATCCGATTAACCAGGAGATCACCGTTGGCAAGGACCTTGATGGCAGAGAGGCTCTGTTTGCTATGAAAAACTGTGTCTACACGGCGAGCCCTAGGAGTTTGAGAGCAAACTCGCCTGATTGTCAACGATACAGCCTGCAGCCAAAAGAAGGTGAGAATGACAAAGGCATCCGGATTAACTTTGATCCTTGGATGTCTTAATTATGACAGGCAGTGATGTGGTTCGAGCCTTCAGGTTGATAGGTAATTGGGTTGTTGCATCGAAAGGGTGGAGTACTGGTGTCTCCGGATCACTGGTCACTGAAGCGGGGCTGCAAATTATGATGGTGTTGGATCATCTCTTCGAATGACTTTGTTGTCTTTGCTGCTGGTTCTGGATGGGTAGTTCTTTCTTTTGTTATGCATATTCCTTGTCATTTGGTCATCCTCGTCTATGTCACTCTTACTATGTAATAGTTGCTTCTGTTTAGAATGTCATTCTCATCTGGATCACGAGAGTCTGAGCGCTGCAGATGGGTGCGTTTTGGTGGTATAGCAAGACTTCTTATGAACTATCATGCCTTGCTGTTTATGTCAGTAGTAGTCACTAGTCAGTGTTTGAATGTTGTATATATCGTTGTCTCGAACTATTTATTGTCTCGAACTACTGGTGGGCTAAATGAGGGCATCACCATTCTCCAGTGTTCAGAGTATACCTCCTTTTTTCAAGTTATATAATTTGAGCTCAGTGTCTTTTCGATGATGTACACTTGTTTGGGCCAGTGAGGTGTCGTTGAATATGGGCCGAGTAGTAACGCAATGCCAAACAGGTCAATTATGACTCTCAGGCCGGGCTCTCAAAAGATCCTGAAAAAAAGTCGGGCTCTCCAAAAAAGAATGAATAAGGACTCTTAGGCCGACATGTGGGCGCCACCGGTGTTTTCGTGCGCTTGCGTGCCAAGAGCATATTGGCGCGTGCTCGAAATTCATGCTACCTTTTCATTCGTAGTCTCCCGCCCCTCCCCTACCTCTGGAATCTTGATTCCTACTCCAGTTCCCCCAAATCCCCCTCCTGTACTCCCTGTACTCAAGCGCACTATCATGTCGCCGGTCAACGCGGATCTCCGAGCCAGAGATCCTGAGGTCCGTCCTGCCTTCGGTCGCTGCGTGCTATCGCTCAACAGTGGCATGGCGGCGCTTGACGACCAGTTTGCCGGCAAAGTGCTGATGGTAACCATCAACGGCGACCGGCCTCCCGTCTCTCCGGATGACCTTGTCAAAGCTCTTGGCATTGCGCACGACATCCAAATAAGTGACTTGCTCGTCGAAGTCTGTCCGCCACCGGCTGATTTATTTGTTACGTTCTGGAGAACCTTCGACTACAGTCGTGTGTTCGAATCTTCCCGGCGTTTGTTCTGCAATGGCGCGCTGGTGAGCTTTGATTGGTGGCACCCAGGATGGGGCTCGGTGCCCTCTGAGCTTGAGTTTTTCACAAAGCTTACCTTCCATGGCATGCCTCGACGTGCTTGGAACAGCGAGTCCATGAACGAGCTTATCAACTACCTTGGAGGTGAGCTCGTAAGTATGTTTGTTCCTCCAGACAGCTGGGCTCTGACGGTTATGGCATGGATGAAGAAGCCATCCACCATACCAAAGGTGATTGGTGTTGAGATACCGGTGCAGGAACCGGGGTTATACTATTCATCGCCACCAAGGCCGCCGCGGACGACGTTAGGGATGTACCTATATCGAGTGTTCGTGCATGTCGAAGAAGTGGTCAATCCATCAATCGAAGTCCTGCCGCCGCCGCTGGTGCCAGGTTCCGTCGACGACGTCCATAACAGGAGTCAACGTCAGACTTTCCCCGTGTTGCTCGGAACGATGGATGGCACAGGGCCTACTCCATCGCGCGGCGGAGGCCACTGCTTCTTTGGGAGAAGAGGCAGGGCTGGCTGCCTGGATGTGCTCTAATTTGAGGTAACAACTGAATCTTGTCATATACTAGTTAAATCCGAGCTATGGGTGTGAAGCACTGATATGTCACTACATTTGATTGTGACCAGTTCTAATTTTGTACATGAACTTTTTTAGAAAGGGTTGTACGTCAACTTAATGTGCTAGGAGAACTTATTGTGTTGTCTGTCTGTTTTCTTTGCACAACATTCAAGATATTTCCCCGTTATTGATAAATACGATGAACCGTTATGTACGACTTCGTTGGTTTCAACATAGCCCTTCCCGTAGCGATCCACTGCTTCCATCCTGATTGTGCCGCCTGCGTGAAATTTTTGTATGCAAGTTCAGTGTGCTATGATGTTCTATATGATTGTGTCAACTATATAAGTTTTTACTGAGCATCAGCAATGCATATGGCTGAAAGATGTATTTACGAGCATCGGCTGATGGGTCTCTCTCTATCTCTCTCTCTCTCACACACACGCGCGTGTGCACACATGCACAAGTGGGACCCGTTGAATTATTAATTTGCTCATGACAGCTTTTAATTAGGTTCCACTGTAATCTAACTCTTTTCTTAAGTTATTAATTGAGCTGAGTGACTTCAAAAAGTTGTACAAAAGCCTTGTTTGGGCCTTTCCGGCGTCGCTGAATGTGGGCTGAGTAACCATGTTAGGTTGTACTGTACTACACAGGCCTTTTTCGCTATTTTTTCTTAAATAATACATTTTTTATTAATTTTCATAAATATTACGCTGGGTAATTTTTTTCAAAAATAATACACCGTCCGCCCGCTGCAGGCCGACTGGGCCTAGTCGGCCCACAGCAGGCCGATTGGATTCCAGTCGGCCTATAGCTGGCCGACTGGCCCCTGTCGGCCCACTGTGGGCCGACTGGAGCTAATTTTCTCGCTGTGGGCTAATTGTTTTTACAAAAGTGTTAATCCTGTATTTAAAAAATATGTGTATTGTGACCTCCTCCACTCGCTGTGGGCCCACTGTTGACTAAAAAATATGTTTTAAAAAGTGTTAATCATGTATTTAAAAATTGTTAAATGTGTGTATAAAAAATGTTATTTATCTATACAAAAAAATTTAATGTCTGTATAAAAAACCTTTTTTTCAACATCAGCAATGCAACTGGGCCGACAGTTGTACACAATATCTGGGTCAACTTGTTATTCTCCGCCCCGCTGGGCTGCAAACTTTCCTAGGAGGTATGCATTAGCCTTAACAAGAAAATAGACTTTAAGAAATAATAAATGGGATGTAGTTATAATAGCTGAACAGTTACTATGCACCAAACACGTAATTAGTTTGAAAAATATATTATTTTTGGAATTTGAAAATTTTAATTTCATTACTTGTTGCGCGCGCAATATTTCGTTGGATTTTAACGTAATACAACTTTATTTTGAAATTATATTTAACCTGGCTAGAAATTTCGGATACAAATATTTCGGATCCCATCAAAATGTGGAATTTTTTTTTTAATTCTGTTTTGAGCGGTTGTTTGAAATTATTAATCGTTGTCCTAGCTAGAAGTTGGGCTGTACTTTTAACAAACTGTAAATGGGCTGTAGCAAATTCCATTAGAATTAAAAAATGGGATGTACATTCTTACAAATCGCAAATGGGCTATATGTTCTCTGCCAAATCCGAGCTGTGGGCCTACTAAGTTAACGCGTACCAAGGAGTTTGTCAACTTAGTCAATATAAACGATTCTAGCTGCAATGATCGTACGATGTCCATCCAATGGCTGTAGTGCTTCTTCAACATCTGGTCTTCTTGCTCCAGCCGCCCAAAGCAGCGCCGGTCGTGCCGCGTGCTTCTGCCTCCCGTGGCCGGCTGTGATGCCGCGGAGGCCTCACCGCCCCGTACTACTCCCACTGCTGGCCATGCCATCCCTCTACTCACCCACACCCCCTGTTATTCTGCGGCGACGGCAGCCTCACACCGCAGCCGAACCAGTGAACCCTCGTACTCCTTTCCGCGTGGGCTTCCACTGCTGCGTCTTCCCCTTCTCCGCGTCGTCCCCTTCCTAGGCCTCGCCGTCGTCCAGACCACCGCCCTGGTGCTCTTAGCGCGGCGTGGTCAACATGGTCAACGACCGACTTCCATCGGAAGAGTACTATACATGGAGAGGCTGACAGCTGGGTCCATGGCAGGCGCAATGAAGTGCCTCCTTATTACGCGCAAAATAATTATTCCTCCACCTGACAACGGGGACCCACCGGACGGGCCACCGTATTTCGCTAAAAAATGATTCGCCCCCTGACTGCTGGGACCCACGAGCTACATCTTCGCACACAAGGAAGTGCGTCCGAAAAAAAACGATTCGCCCCCCTGACTGCTGGGACACACCAGGCCCCCGATTGCTGGGACCCACCAGCTACATCTTCGCACACAAGGAAGTGCGTCCGGGCAAAAAAAAATGATTCGCCCCCTGACTGCTGGGACCCACCAGCTATATCTTCGCAGGCAAGGAAGTGCCTGACAGTCGGGACCCACCTGGTCGAAGCATACGTAGCATTGTCATTCTGGTCGCGAACGTGTACGTACATACTGGTCGATGTAGAGGCGCGCACGTAGCATGTACACGTATGTACAGTGGCCAGGGTGCAAGAAAGAAAATGCGGCAACGTATGTGTACATACGGGCGGGGTCTCGAACGCCTACTCACGCATACGTACGGCGAGGGCTCGTGTACATGGCTAGGTCGAAACGGAGAAACAGCGTCGTCGTTGTGTTCATGGGGAGGCAGTGGAATGCGTCGTGTTCATGGGGAGGCAACGGAATGCATCGTGTTCATGGGGAGGCAACGGAATGCGTTGTGTTCATCGGGAGGCAACGGAACGCGTGGGAGCCAACCGGCTGGGTCGGAATGGAATGCGTGGTCGTGTTCATCGGGAGGGCTTGGACGGAACATGCGATGGAAACGAGGCCTAGCGTACCGCAAAACAGAGGAAACGGCCTTGTGTTCGACCGGCCAGATTCGAAATGGGATCCTGTTGATCGGGAGGGGTCTGGCGTACCACAAAACGGAGGAAACAGACCTCCTACGGTCGAAACGGGGGTCCTCTAGATCGGGAGGGGTGTGGCATACCGCAAAACGGATGAAACGGACTTGTGTTGGAGCGCTACGGTCGAAACGGGGGTCCTGTTCATCGGGAGGGGTGTGGCGTACCGGAAAACAGGACTCCACGGGATACTGTTCATCTCCACCGTCGACCTCCTCCAGCCTCCACGGGCTCCTATTCATCTAGCCTCCACGGGCTCCTATTCATCCAGCCTCCACCGCGCGCTGCTCCACCGGCTACTGTTCAACCTCCTCTCCACCGTCTAGTGTTTATCCAGCCCTCCACACCACGGGGTCCTGTTCAACCACCCCTCCACCGTCTACTGTTCATCCAGCCCTCCACACCACGGGGTCCTGTTCATCCACCCCTCCACCATCTACTGTTCATCCAGCCCTCCACCACACCAAGGGGTCCTGTTTATCCAGAGGCAACGCCACCGCTCACTATTCATCCAACCCCCCCACCCCCCCGCAACACTCACTGTTCATCCCATCGATCGGCTTCAGTTAGCAGCAGTAGCGAAGGAATCGCTCGATCTAGTTCAGTTAACAGCCATCAATCCATCGCTCGGGTTTAGTAACGCGTAGCCTGCAGTGCAATCGCTCGGGTTTAGTTAGAGCCCAACGCCTCGCTCGGGTTCAGTTAGAGCCAACGCCTCGCACACACGCGCGTACGTGTACGAGAGAAACGTGCATCGCTCGGCCCCCGACCTCCCACCGTAACCGGGAACTCCCTGAAATTTTCCTCACCCTCGCTTCTACCATGGTTTTTTCATCATGGACATCCCAAAGAATGTCATGCAGCTGCGTCTTCGGCCCGCCCAGGACGAAAAGCCCATTTTCTGTCATGATTTTTTGTCATAGAAGTAGGAGCCCACCACATCTATGATGATACCGGGTTTTGTCACAATTATCGTCATAGAAGTGTCATATGTATGACAGAAATTTTTTCGTTCAGCCCAAAATGTCACGGATGTGTTTTTTTTGTACTGATAGTTACCTCATCAAGTTCTACTTTCCTCCCACTCACTTCTTTCGAGAGAAACTCCTTCTCTAGAAAGATTCCAAATTTAGCAAAAAAAAGTCTTGCCTTCGGATATGTGATAGAAGTGTACCCAACAGTCTTGTTTGGGTATCCTATGAAGACACATTTCTCCGATTTGGATTCGAGCTTATCAGGTTAAAGCTTTTTCACATCAGCATCACAACCCCAAACTTTAAGAAATGACAACTTTGGTTTCTTGCCAAACCATAGTTCATAAGGCGTCGTCTCAACGGATTTTGATGGTGCCCTATTTAACATGAATGCAGCTCTATCTAGAGCATAACCCCAAAATGATAGCGGTAAATCAATAAGAGACATCATAGATCGCACCATATCTAGTAAAGTACGATTACGACGTTCGGACAGACCATTACGTTGTGGTGTTTCGGGTGGCGTGAGTTGCGAAACTATTCTGCATTGTTTCAAATGAAGACCAAACTCGTAACTCAAATATTCTCCTCCACGATCAGATCGTAGAAACTTTATTTTCTTGTTACGATTATTTTCAACTTCACTATGAAATTCTTTGAACTTTTCAAATGTTTCAGACTTATGTTTCATTAAGTAGATATACCCATATCTGCTTAAATCATCTGTGAAGGTGAGAAAATAACGATACCCGCCGCGAGCCTCAATATTCATCGGACCACACACATCTGTATGTATGATTTCCAAAAAATCTGTTGCTCGCTCCATAGTTCTGGAGAATGGCGTTTTAGTCATCTTTCCCATGAGGCACGATTCGCAAGTACCAAGTGATTCATAATCAAGTGGTTCCAAAAGTCCATCAGTATGGAGTTTCTTCATGCGCTTTATACCGATATGACCTAAACGACAGTGCCACAAATAAGTTGCACTATCATTATCAACTCTGCATCTTTTGGCTTCAATATTATGAATATGTGTATCACAACTATCGAGATTCAATAAGAATAGACCACTCTTCAAGGGTGCACGACCATACAAGAGATTACTCATATAAATAGAACAACCATTATTCTCTGATTTAAATGAATAACCATCTCGCATCAAACAAGATCCATATATAATGTTCATGCTCAACGCTGGCACCAAATAACAATTATTCAGGTCTAAAACTAATCCCGAAGGTAGATGTAGAGGTAGCGTGCGGACTGCGATTACATCAACTTTGGAACCATTTCCCACGCGCATCGTCACCTCGTCCTTAGCCAGTCTTCACTTAATCCGTAGCCCCTGTTTCAAGTTGCAAATATTAGCAAAAGAACCAGTATCAAATACATAGATGCTACTGTGAGCATTAGTAAGGTACACATCAATAACATGTATATCGCATATACATTTGTTCACCTTACCGTCCTTCTTATCCGCCAAATACTTGGGGCGGTTCCGCTTCCAGTGACCAGTCTGCTTGCAGTAGAAGCACTCAGTCTCAGGCTTAGGTCCAGACTTGGGTTTCTTCTCTTGAGCAGCAACTTGTTTGCCGTTCTTCTTGAAGTTTCCCTTCTTCTTCCCTTTCCTTTTTTTTGAAACTGGTGGTCTTATTGACCATCAACACTTGATGCTCCTTCTTGATTTCTACCTCTGCAGCCTTTAGCATTGCGAAGAGCTCGGGAATCGTCTTATCCATACCTTGCATGTTATAGTTCATCACGAATCTCTTGTAGCTTGATGGCAGTGATTGAAGAATCCTGTCAATGACGCTATCATCCGGAAGATTAACTCCCAGTTGAATCAAGTGATTGCAGTACCCAGACATTCTGAGTATATGCTCACTGACAGAACTATTCTCCTCCATCTTGCAGCTGTAGAACTTATTGGAGACTTCATATCTCTCAATCTAGGCATTTGCTTGAAATATTAACTTCAACTCCTGGAACATCTCATATGCTCCATGATGTTCAAAACGTCATTGAAGTCCCGGTTCTAAGCCGTAAGGCATGGCACACTGAACTATCAAGTAGTCATCAACACGTGACTGTCATGCATTCAGAATGTCTGCATTTGCTGGTGCAGGTGGTACACCTAGCGGTGCTTCCAGGACGTAATTCTTCTGTGCAGCAATGAGGATAATCCTCAAGTTATGGACCCAGTCCGTGTAATTGCTACCATCATCTTTCAACTTTGCTTTCTCAAGGAACGCATTAAAATTTAACGGAACAACAGCACGAGCCATCTATCTACAATCAACATAGACAAGCAAGAAACTATCAGGTACTAAGTTCATGATAAATTAAAGTTCAATTAATCAAATTACTTAAGAACTCCCACTTAGATAGACATCCCTCTAATCTTCTAAGTGATCATGTGATCCATATCAACTAAACCATGTCTGATCATCATGTGAGATGGAGTAGTTTAAATGGTGAACATCACTATGTTGATCATATCTACTATATGATTCACGCTCGACCTTTCGGTCTCCGTGTTCCGAGGCCATATCTGCTATATGCTAGGCTCGTCAAGTTTAACCTGAGTATTCCGTGTGTGCAACTGTTTTGCACCCGTCGTATTTGAACGTAGAGCCTATCACACCCGATCATCATGTGGTGTCTCAGCACGAAGAACTTTCGCAACGGTCCATACTCAGGGAGAACACTTATATCTTGATAATTTAGTGAGAGATCATCTTATAATGCTACCGTCAATCAAAGCAAGATAAGATGCATAAAAGATAAACATCACATGCAATCAATATAAGTGATATGATATGGCCATCATCTTCTTGTGCTTGTGATCTCCATCTCCGAAGCACCGTCATGATCACCATCATCACTGGCGCGACACCTTGATCTCTATCATAGCATCGTTGTCATCTCGCCAACTTATGCTTCTACGACTATCTCTACCGCTTAGTGATAAAGTAAAGCCTTACAGGGCGTTTGCATTGCATACAATAAAGCGACAACCATATGGCTCCTGCCAGTTGCCGATAACTCAGTTACAAAACATGATCATCTCATACAATAAAATATAGCATCATGCCTTGACCATATCACATCACATCATGCCCTGCAAAAACAAGTTAGACGTCCTCTACTTTGTTGTTGCAAGTTTTACGTGGCTGCTACGGGCTAAGCAAGAAACGTTTTTACCTACGCATCAAAACCACAACGATAGTTCATCGAGTTAGTGTTGTTTTAACCTTCTCAAGGACCGGGCGTAGCCACACTCGTTTCAACTAAAGTTGGAGAAACTATCACCCGCTAGCCACCTATGTGCAAAGCATGTCGGTAGAACCAGTCTCACGTAAGCGTACGCATAATGTCGGTCTGGGCCGTTTCATCCAACAATACCGCCGAACCAAAGTATGACATGCTGGTAAGCAGTATGACTTGTATCACCCACAACTCACTTGTGTTCTACTCATGCATATAACATCTATGCATAAAACCAGGCTCTGATACCACTGTTGGGGAACGTAGTAATTTCAAAAAATTCCTACGCACACACAGGATCATGGTGATGCATAGCAACGTGAGGGGAGAGTGCTATCTACGTACCCTCGTAGACCGTTCGTGGAAGCGTTATATCAACGCGGTTGATATAGTTGTACGTCTTCACGATCCGACCGATCCAAGTACCAAAAACACGGCACCTCCGAGTTCTGCACACGTTCAACCCGGTGACGTCCTCGCCTTCTCGATCCAGCAATAGGGGCGAAGTAGTAGATGAGTTCCAGCAGCACGATGGCGTGGTGACGGTGTTGGTGAAGAACAATCTCCGCAGGGCTTCTCCTAAGCACTACGAAAACTATGACGGAGGATAAACTAGAGGGGACGGGGTTGCCGGCACACGGCTTGGTATTTCTTAATGTGTCTTGGGTGCTAGCCCTACCCCTCTATTTATATGTTGAGCCTTGCGGTCGAAACTTGGAGTAAAAGCTCCACAAAGTCGGTTTCACCCGAAAGGCAAGAGTCCTTCTCAAACTCCAGGGCCAGACGCCAGGGTTCCCGGCATTTGGACCCAGACGCCAGGGACCCTGGCGTCTGGCCCCTGGACTCCGCAAAACTTCCTTTTGCACTTTCCAAAAACCCTATGGGCTTTCCCCTTTGGCCCAAATAAAGTGTTCTCGTACCCAAACATTTCAGGAAACATCCAGAACCCCTTCCGGTGACCAAACACTATTATCCCATATATCAAACTTTATCTCCGGACCATTCCGGAGTTCCTCGCCATGTCCGTGATCTCATCCCGGACTCCGAACAACATTCGGTCACCAACATACATAACTCATATAGTACTATATCGTCAACGAACGTTAAGCGTGCGGACGCTACGGGTTCAAGAACTATGTAGACATGACCGAGACACCTCTCTGGTCAATAACCAATAGCGGAACCTAGATGCCCATATTGGCTCCTACATATTCTACGAAGATCATTGTTGGCCGGACCACATAACAACATACGTTGTTCCCTTTGTCATCGGTATGTTACTTCCCGAGATTCGATCGTTGGTATCTCAATAACTAGTTCAATCTCGTTACCGGCAAGTCTCTTTACTCGTTCCGTAACACATCATCCTGCAACCAACTCATTAGTTGCAATGCTTGCAAGGCTTAAGTGATGTGTATTACCGAGTGGGCCCAGAGATACCTCTCCGACAATCGGAGTGACAAATCCTAATCTCGAAATACGCCAACCCAACAAGTACCTTCGGAGACACCTATAGAGCACCTTTATAATCACCCAATTACATTGTGATGTTTGGTAGCACACAAAGTGTTCCTCCGGTAAACGGGAGTTGCATAATCTCATAGTCATAGGAACATGTATAAGTCATGAAGAAAGCAATAGCTACAAACTAAACAATCAAGTGTTAAGCTAACGAAATGGATCAAGTCAATCACATCATTCTCCTAATAATGTTACCCTGTTAATCAAATGACAACTCTTTGTCTATGGTCAGGAAACATAACCATCTTTGATCAACGAGCTAGTCAAGTAGAGGCATACTAGTGACATTCTGTTTATCTATGTATTCCCACATGTATCATGTTTCCGGTTAATACAATTCTAGCATGATTAATAAACATTTATCATGATATAAGGAAATAAATAATAACTTTATTATTGCCTCTAGGGCATATTTCCTTCAGATGTATGATACCAGCGAAAGGTGCGCTGTATTAATGAGGCTAGCAATGGTGGAAGGGTGAGAGTGCGTATAATCCATGGACTCAACATTAGTCATAAAGAACTCACATACTTATTGCAAAAATCTATTAGTTATCGAAACAAAGTATTACGCGCATGCTCCTAGGGCGATAGATTGGCAGGAAAAGACATCGCTCGTCCCCGATCGCCACTCATAAGGAAGACAATCTATAAATAAATCATGCTTCGACTTCGTCACATAACGGTTCACCATACGTGCATGCTACGGGAATAAAAAACTTCAACACAAGTATTTATAAAATTCACAACTACTCAACTAGCATGACTCTAATATCACCATCTCCATATCTCAAAACAATTGTCAAGTATCAAACTTCTCTTAGTATTCAGCACACTCTTAAGAACTTTTTTTTACTAATCTTGAATGCCTAGCATATTAGGATTAATTTCCCAGTTTAAGTAAATTACCATGCTATTTAAGACTCTCAAAATAATATAAGTGAAGCATGAGAGAATAATATTTTCTATAAAACAAATCCACCACCGTGCTCTAAAAGATATAAGTGAAGTACTAGAGCAAAAACTATATAACCCAAAAGATATAAATGAAGCACATAGAGTATCCTAATAATTTTCAAATCATGTGTGTTTCTCTCAAGAGGTGTGTGCAGCAAAGATGATTGTGGAAAACTAACAAATAAAGACTCAAATAATACAAGATGCTCCAAGCAAAACACATATCATGTGGTGAATAAAAATATAGCTCCAAGTAAAGTTACCGATGGAAGTAGACGAAAGAGGGGATGCCTTCCGGGGCATCCCCAAGCTTCGACTTTTAGGTGTCCTTAGATTATATTGGGGTGCCATGGGCATCCACAAGCTTAGGCTCTTGCCACTCCTTGTTCCATAATCCATCAAATCTTTTACCCAAAACTTGAAAACTTCACAACACAAAACTCAAAATAGAAAATCTCGTGAGCTCCGTTAGCGAAAGAAAACAAAACACCACTTCAAGGTCTGTAATGAACTCATTATTTATTTATATTGGTGTTAAACCTACTGTATTCCAACTTCTCTATGATTTATAAACTATTTTACTAGCCATAGATTCATCAAAATAAGCAAACAACACGCGAAAAACAGAATCTGTCAAAAACAGAAATATCTGTAGTAATCTGTAGCTAACGCAAACTTATGCAACCCCAAAAATTCTAAAATGAATTGCTGTACGTGAGGAATTTATCTATTAATCATATGAAAAAATAATTAACTAAATATCACTTTCCAAATAAAAATGGCAGCAATTCTCGTGAGTGCTAAAGTTTCTGTTTTTTACAGCAAGATCAAAAAGACTTTCCCCAAGTCTTCCCAACGGTTCTACTTGGCACAAACACTAATTAAACACAAAAACACAACCAAAACAGAGGCTAGATAAATTATTTATTACTAAACAGGAGGAAAAATCAAGGAATAAAAATAAAATTGGGTTGCCTCCCAACAAGCGCTATCGTTTAACGCCCCTAGCTAGGCATAAAAGCGAAGATAGATCTAGGTATTGCCATCTTTGGTAGGAAATCCATAAGTGGCTCTCATAATAGATTCATATGGTAATTTATTTTCTTTCTAGGGAAGTGTTCCATACCTTTCCTTAATGGAAATTGGAATCTAATATTCCCTTCCTTCATATCAATAATTGCACCAATCGTTCTAAGGAAAGGTCTACCAAGAATAATAGGACATGAAGGATTGCAATCTATGTCAAGAACAATAAAATCTATGGGCATATAATTCCCATTTGCAAAAATAAGAACATCATTAATTCTTCCCATAGGTTTCTTAATAGTGGAATCCACAAGGTGCAAGTTTAAAGAGCAATCATCAAAATCACGGAAACCTAGCAAATCACACAAAGTCTTTGGAATCGTGGAAACACTAGCACCCAAATCACACAAAGCATAACATTAGTTATATTTAATTTTAATTTTAATAGTAGGTTCCCACTCGTCATAAAGTTTTCTAGGGATAGAAACTTCCAACTCAAGTTTTTCTTCATAAGATTGCATCAAAGCATCAACGATATGTTTAGTAAAAGCTTTATTTTTGACTATAGGCATGTGGAGAATTTAGCACGGATTGTAACAAGGAAATAAAATCTATCAAAGAGAAATTATCATAATTAAAGTCCTTGAAATCCAAAATAGTGGGTTCATTGATATTTAAAGTTTTGACCTCTTCAATCCCACTTTTAATAGTTTTAGCATCAAGATCTAAAGACTCCGAATTTTTGGAACGCCTTCTAGGTAAAGGTGGATCATATTCAGTCCCATCATTATAAAGATTCATATTGCAAAACAAAGATTTAATAGGGGACACATCAAAAACTTTTAGATCTTCATTTTTATTTTCATGGAAACTAGAAGAACATGCTTTCACAAAACAATCTTCCTTAGAACGCATCCTAGAGATTCTTTCTTTGCACTCATCAATGGAAATTCTCATGGCTTTGAGAGACTCATTGATATCATGCTTAGGTGGAATAGGTCTAAGTTTCAAAGAATCAACATCAAGAGAAATTCTATCAACGTTCCTAGCCAATTCATCAACTTTAAGCAATTTTTCTTCAAGCAAAGCATTGAAATTCTTTTGCGAATTCATAAACTCCTTAACACTAGTCTCAAATTCAGAGGGTATCTTATTAAAATTTCCATAAGAATTGTTGTAGGAATTACCATAATTATTAGAGGTATTACTAGGATACGGCCTAGGATTAAAATTACCTCTATACGCGTTGTTATCAAAATTATTCCTACAAAAAAATTCACATCCATAGATTCATTATTATTCTCAATCAAAGTAGACAAAGGCATATCATTAGGATCAGAAGGAACACTTTTATTAGCAAATAATTTCATAAGTTCATCCATCTTTCCACTCGAAACATTAATTTCTTCTATCGCATGTACTTTCTTATTAGTAGATCTTTCAGTGTGCCATTGAGAATAATTAACCATAATATTATATAGGAGTTTAGTAGCTTCTCCTAAAGTGATTTCCATAAAAGTGCCTCCCGCGGCCGAATCTAAAAGATTTCTAGAAGCAAAATTCAATCCGGCATAAATTTTTTGTATAATCACCCACAAATTCAAACCATGTGTAGGGCAATTACGTATCATTAATTTCATCCTCTCCCAAGCTTGTGCAACATGTTCATGATCAAGTTTCTTAACATTCATAATATCGTTTCTAAGAGAGATGATCTTAGCGGGAGTAAAATACTTAGAGATAAAAGCATCTTTGCACTTATTCCATGAATCAATACTACTTTTAGGCAAAGACGAAAACCAAGTTTTAGCACGATCTCTAAGCGAAAAAGGGAATAGCTTCAATTTAACAATATCATTGTCCACGTCTTTCTTCTTTTGCATATCACACAAATCAACAAAGTTTTTTAGATGGGTAGCGACATCTTCACTAGGAAGGCCAAAAAATGGATCTTTCATGACAAGATTCAACAAAGCAGCATTAATTTCACAAGATTCAGCATCGGAAAGAGGAGCAGTCGGAGTGCTAATAAAATCATTGTTGTTGGTATTAGTAAAGTCACACAATTTGGTATTATCTTGAGCCATCGTGACAGGCAAGCAATCCAACACACAAGCAAACAAGAAACAGGCAAAAAGAGGCAAATAGGGAAAGAGAAGGAGGACGGAGAGAGAGGACAAATAAAACGGCAAGGGTGAAGTGGGGGAGAGGAAAACGAGAGGCTAATGGCAAATAATGTAATGCGGGAGATAAGGGTTTGTGATGGGTACTTGGTATGTTGACTTTTGCGTAGACTCCCCGGTAACGGCGCCAGAAATCCTTCTTGCTACCTCTTGAGCACTGCGTTGGTTTTCCCTTGAAGAGGAGAGGGTGATGCAGCAAAGTATCGTAAGTATTTCCTTCAGTTTTTCAGAACCAAGGTATCAATCCAGTAGGAGGCCACACACGAGTCCCTCGCACCTACACAAACAAATAAAATCCTCGCAACCAACGCAATAAAGGGGTTGTCAATCCCTTCACGGTCACTTACGAAAGTGAGATATGATAGATATGATAAGATAATATTTTTGGTATTTTTATGATAAAGATGCAAAGTAAATAAAGAAAAATAAAAACGGTGCAAGAAATAGCTTGTTGATGGAAGATTAATATGATAGAAAATAGACCAGGGGGCCATAGGTTTCACTAGTGGCTTCTCTCGAGAGCATAAATATTACGGTGGGTAAACAAATTACTGTTGAGCAATTGACAGAATTGAGCATAGTTATGAGAATATCTAGGTATGATCATGTATATAGGCATCATGTCCGAGACAAGTAGACCGACTCCTGCGTGCATCTACTACTATTACTCCACACATCGACCGCTATCCAGCATGCATCTAGTGTATTAAGTTCAAAAGAACAGAGTAACGCTTTAAGCAAGATGGCATGATGTAGAGGGATAAACTCATGCAATATGATATAAACCCCATCTTGTTATCCTCAATGGCAACAATATAATATGTGCCTTGCTGCCCCTACTGTCACTGGGAAAGGACACCGCAAGATTGAACCCAAAGCTAAGCACTTCTCCCATTGCAAGAAAGATCAATCTAGTAGGCCAAACCAAACTGATAATTCGAAGAGACTTGCAAAGATAACCAATCATACATAAAAGAATCCAGAGAAGATTCAAATATTGTTCATAGATAAACTTGATCATAAACCCACAATTCATCACAAACACACCGCAAAAGAAGATTACATCGAATAGATCTCCACAAGAGAGGGGGAGAACATTGTATTGAGATCCAAAAAGAGAGAATAAGCCATCTAGCTAATAACTATGGACCCGAAGGTCTGAGGTAAACTACTCACACATCATCGGAGAGGTTATGGTGTTGATGTAGAAGCCCTCCGTGATCGATGCCCCCTCCGGCGGAGCTCCGGAAAAGGCCCCAAAATGGGATCTCACGGGTACAGAAGGTTGTGGCGGTGGAATTAGGGTTTTGGCTCCGTATCTGGTAGTTTGGGGGTATGTAGGTATATATAGGAGGAAGAAGTACGTCGGTGGAGCAACGTGGGCCCCACGAGGGTGGAGGGCGCTCCTGGGGGGTAGGCGCGCCCCCTACCTCATGCCTTCCTGGTTGCTTTCTTGATGTAGGGTCCAAGTCCTCTGGATCACGTTCGTTCCAAAAATCACGTTCCCGAAGGTTTCATTCCGTTTGGATCCGTTTGATATTCTTTTTCTGCGAAACTCTGAAATAGGCAAAAAACAGCAATTCTGGGCTGGGCCTCCGGTTAATAGGTTAGTACCAAAAATAATATAAAAGTTTATAATAAAGCCCAATAATGTCCAAAATAGAATATAATATAGCATGTAACAATAAAAAATTATAGATACGTTGGAGACGTATCAACCAACTGACAGCTCCAGCATTCAATAAAAATACGTATCTGGTTTGTGACTTAGAGAGTCATCCGGATCAGTGTCAAAGCTTGCATCGACGTAATGTTTACGACAAGATCTTTGTCACCTCCATAAATGAGAAACATATCCTTAGTCCTTTTCAAGTATTTCAGGATGTTCTTGACCAGTGATCTATCCTGGATTACTTTGGTACCTCCCTGCTAAACTAATAGCAAGGCACACATCAGGTCTGGTACACAACATTAAATACATGATAGAACCTATGGCTGAAGCATAGGGAATGACTTTCATTTTCTCTCTATCTTCTGCAGTGGTCGGGCATTGAGTCTGACTCAACTTCACACCTTGTAACACATGCAAGAAACGTTTCTTTGCTTGATCCATTTTGAACTTTTTCAAAACTTTATCGAGGTATGTGCTTTGTGAAAGTCCAATTAAGCATCTTGATCTATCTCTATAGATCTTGATGCCCAATATATAAACAGCTTCACCGAAGTCTTTCATTGAAAAATTCTTATTCAAATATCCTTTTATGTTATTCAGAAATTCAGTATCATTTCCGATCAACAATATGTCATCCACATATAATATCATAAATGATACAGAGCTCCCACTCACTTTCTTGTAAATACAGGTTTCTCCAAAAGCCTGTATAAAACCATATGCTTTGATTACACTATCAAAGCGTATATTCCAACTCCAAGAGGCTTGCACTAGTCCATAAATGGATCGCTGGAGCTTGCACACTTTGTTAGCAACTTTTGGATCGAGAAAACATTCTGGTTGCATCATATACAACTCTTCTTTAAGATATCCATTAAGGAACGCGGTTTTGACATCCATTTGCCAAATTTCATAATCATAAAATGTGGTAATTGCTAACATGATTCAGGCGGACTTAAGCATCGCTATGGGTGAGAAGGTCTCATCGTAGTCAACTGTTGGGGAACACAGTAATTTAAAAAAATCCTATGCACACGCAAGATCATGGTGATGCATAGCAACGAGAGGGGAGAGTATCGTCTACGTACCCTCGTAGACCGTAAGCAGAAGCGTTATGACAACGCGATTGATGTAGTCGTAGGTCTTCACGATCGACCAATCTAACACCGAAGGTACGAAACCTCCGCGATCTGCACATGTTCGGCTCGGTGATGTCCCGTGTACTCATGATCCAGTAGAGCTTAGAGGGAGAGCTTCGTCAGCACGACAGCGTGATGACGGTGATGATGTTGCTACCGGAACAGGGCTTCGCCTAAGCACCGCTACGATATTATCGAGGTGGATTATGGTGGAGGAGGGCACCGCACATGGCTAAAGATCAATGATCAACTTGTGTGTCTATGGGGTGCCCCCTCCCCTATATATAAAGGGGTGGAGGAGGGGGAGGGGGCCGGCCTCTCTAGGCGCACCCGAAGGAATCCTACTCCCACCGGGAGTAGGATTCCCCCTTCCCTTTGTTGGTTTTAGGAGAGAAGTAAGGAGAGGGAAGAAGGAAGGAAAGGGGGGCCGGCCCACCTCCCAATTTGGATTGGGCTTGAGGGGGGCGCCCCATCCTTTGCTTCTTTCCCCTCTCTTCCACTAAGGCCCATATACCTCCCGGGGGTTCTGGTAACCTCCCGGTACTCTGGTATACTCCCGATTTCACCTGGAACCATTCCGATGCCCAAAGATAGGCTTACAATATATCGATCTTTACGTCTCGACCATTTCGAGACTCCTTGTCATCTCCGTGATCACATCTGGGACTTCGAACTACCTTCAGTACATCAAAACACAAAAACTTGTAATACCGATCGTCACCGAACATTAAGCGTGCTGACCATATGGGTTCGAGAACTATGTAGACATGACCGAGACATGTCTCTGATCAATAACCTGGATGCTCATATTGGTTCCTACATATTCTACGAAGATCTTTATCGGTCAAACCGCATAACGATATACGTTGTTCCCTTTGTCATCAGTATGTTACTTGCCCGAGATTCGATCGTCGGTATCTCAATACCTAGTTCAATCTCGTTACCGGCAAGTCTCTTTAATCATTCCGTAATGATACATCCCGTAACTAACTCATTAGTACATTACCGAGAGGGCCCAGAGATACCTCTCTGACAATCGGAGTGACAAATCCTAATCTTGATCCATGCCAACTCAACAAACACCATCGGAGACACCTGTAGAGCACCTTTATAATCACCCAGTTACGTTGTGACGTTTGGTAGCACACAAAGTTTTCCTTCCGTATTCAGGAGTTGCATGATCTCATAGTCATAGGAACATGTATAGTTATGGAGAAAGCAATAGCAACAAACTAAATGATCATCGTGCTAAGCTAACGGATGGGTCAAGTCAATCACATCATTATCTAATGATGTGATCCCGTTAATCAAATGACAACTCATGTCTATGGTTAGGAAACATAACCATCATTGATTCAACGAGCTAGTCAAGTAGAGGCAAACTAGTGACACTCTGTTTGTCTATGTATTCACACATCTACTAAGTTTCCGGTTAATACAATTCTAGCATGAACAATAAACATTTATCATGATATAAGGAAATATAAATAACAACTTTATTATTTTCTCTAGGGAATATTTCCTTCAGTATCCCACTTGCACTAGAGTCAATAATCTAGATTACATTGTAATGATTCTAACGCCCAGGGAGTCTTGGTGATGATCATGTTTTGCTCGTGAGAGAGGCTTAGTCAACGGGCCTGCAACATTCAGATTCGTATGTATCTTGCATATCTCTATGTCTCCCTCCTTGACTTGGTCGCGGATGGAATTAAAGCGTCTCTTGATGTGTTGGGTTCTCTTGTGAAATCTGGATTGCTTTGCCAAGGCAATTGCACCAGTATTGTCACAAAAGATTTTCATTGGACCCGATGCACTAGGTATGACACGTAGATCGTATATGAACTCCTTCATCCAGACTCCTTCATTTGCTGCTTCCGAAGTAGCTATGTATTCTGCTTCACACGTAGATCCCACCACAACGCTCTGCTTGGAACTACAGCAACTGATAGCTCCACCATTTAATAAAAACACGTATCCAGTTTGTGACTTAGAGTCATCCAGATCAGTGTCAAAGCTTGCATCGACATAACCGTTTATGACGAGCTCTTTGTCACCTCCATATACGAGAAACATATCCTTAGTCCTTTTCAGGTATTTCAGGATGTTCTTGACCTCTCTCCAATGATCCACTCCTGGACTACTTTAGTACCTCCCTGCTTAACTTATAGCAAGGCACACATCAGGCCTGGTACACAACATTGCATACATGATAGATCCTATGGCTGAAGCATAGGGAACACCTTTCATTTTCTCTCTATCTTCTGTAGTGGTCGGGCATTGAGTCTGACTCAACTTCACACCTTGTAATACAGGCAAGAACCCTTTCTTTGCCTGATCCATTTTAAACTTCTTCAAAACTTTATCAAGGTATGTGCTTTGTGAAAGTCCAATCAAGCGTCTTGATCTATCTCTATAGATCTTGATGCCCAATATATAAGTAGCTTCACCGAGGTCTTTCATTGAAAAAATCTTATTCAAGTATCCTTTTGTGCTATTCAGAAATTCAGTATCATTTCTGATCAACAATATGTCATCTACATATAATATCGGAAATGCTACGGAGCTCCCACTCACTTTCTTGTAAATACAGGCTTCTCCAAAGTCTGTATAAAACCATATGCTTTGATCACACTATCAAAGCGTATATTCCAACTCCGAGAGGCTTGCGCTAGTCCATAAATGGATCGCTGGAGATTGCACACTTTGTTAGCACCTTTTGGATCGACAAAACCTTCTTGTTGCATCATATACAACTCTTCTTTAAGGTATCCATTAAGGAATGCAGTTTTGACATCCATTTGCCAAATTTCATAATCATAAAATGCGGCAATTGCTAACATGATTCGGACGGACTTAAGCATCGCTACGGGTGAGAAGGTCTCATCGTAGTCAACTCCTTGAACTTGTCAAAAACCTTTCTCAACAAGTCGAGCTTTGTAGATAGTAACATTACCGTCAACGTCAGTCTTCTTCTTGAAGATCCATTTATTCTCTATGGCCTGCCGATCATTAGGCAAGTCAACCAAACTCCATACTTTGTTCTCATACATGGATCCTATCTCAAATTTCATGGCCTCAAGCCATTTTGCGAAATCTGGGCTCATCATCGCTTCCTCATAGTTCGTAGGTTCGTCATGATCAAGTAACATGACTTTCAGAACAGGATTACCGTACCACTCTGGTGCGGATCTTACTCTGGTTGACCTACGAGGTTCGGTAGTAACTTGATCAGAAGTTTCATGATCATCATTATTAGCTTCCTCACTTACTGGTGTAGGAATCACTAGAACTGATTTTAGTGATGAACTACTTTCCAATAAGGGAGAAGGTACAATTACCTCATCAAGTTCTACTTTCCTCCCACTCACTTCTTTCGAGAGAAACTCCTTCTCTAGAAAGGATCCATTCTTAGCAACGAATATCTTGCCTTCGGATCTGTGATAGAAGGTGTACCCAACAGTCTCCTTTGGGTATCCTATGAAGACACATTTCTCTGATTTGGGTTCGAGCTTATCAGGTTGAAGCTTTTTTCAAATAAGCATCGCAGCCCCAAACTTTAAGAAACGACAACTTTGGTTTCTTGCCAAACTATAGTTCATAAGGTGCCGTCTCGACGGATTTAGATGGTTCCCTATTTAACGTGAATGCAGCTGTCTCTAAAGTGTAACCCCAAAAGGATAGCGGTAAATCAGTGAGAGACATCATAGATCGCACTATATCTAGTAAAGTACGATTATAACGTTCGGACACACCATTACGCTGTGGTGTTCCAGGTGGTGTGAGTTGTGAAACTATTCTGCATTGTTTCAAATGAAGTCCAAACTCATAACTCAAATATTCGCCTCCATGATCAGATCGTAGAAACTTGATTTTCTTGTTACGATGATTTTCCGCTTCACTCTGAAATTCTATGAAATTTTCAAATGTTTTAGACTTATGTTTCATTAAGTAGATATAGCCATATCTGCTCAAATCATCTGTGAAGGTGAGAAAATAACGATATCCACCGCGAGCTTCAATGTTCATTGGACCACATACATCAATATGTATGATTTCCAATAACTCTATTGCTCGCTCCATTGTTCTGGAGAACGGAGTTTTAGTCATCTTGCCCATGAGGCATGGTTCGCAAGTACCAAGTGATTCATAATCAAGTGATTCCAGAAGTCCGTCATAATGGAGTTTCTTCATGCGCTTTACACCAGTATGACCTAAACGGCAATGCCACAAATAAGTTGCACTATCATTATCAACTCTGCATCTTTTGGCTTCAATACTATGAACATGTGTATCACTACTATCAAGATTTAGTAAAAATAGACCACTCATCAAGGGTGCATGACCATAAAAGACATTACTCATATAAATAGAACAACCATTATTCTCTGATTTAAATGAATAACCGTCTCGCACCAAACAAGATCCAGATATGATGTTCATGCTCAACGCTGGCACCAAATAACAATTATTTAGGTCTAATACTAATCCTAAAGGTAGATGTAGAGGTAGCATGCCAACGGCGATCACATCAACTTTGGAACCATTTCCCACGCGCATCGTCACCTCGTCCTTAGCCAATCTTCGCTTAATCTGTAGCCCCTGTTTCAAGTTGCAAATGTTAGCAACTGAACCAGTATCAAATACCCAGGCACTACTGCGAGCATTAGTAAGGTACACATCAATAACATGTATATCAAATATACCT
This sequence comes from Triticum aestivum, assembly GCF_018294505.1. NCBI lineage: Eukaryota > Viridiplantae > Streptophyta > Magnoliopsida > Poales > Poaceae > Triticum > Triticum aestivum. Next base: position 100,471,855 of record NC_057800.1, on the reverse strand, counting down.
TTTACTTTGCCATCCTTCTTCTCTGCCAAATACTTGGGGCAGTTCCGCTTCCAGTGACCAGTTCCTTTGAAGTAGAAGCACTCAGTCTCAGGCTTAGGTCCAGACTTGGGTTTCTTCATTTGAGCAGCAACTAGCTTGTTGTTCTTCTTGAAGTTCCCCTTTTTCCTTTTACCCTTTTTCTTGAAACTGGTGGTCTTGTTGACCATCAACACTTGATGCTCCTTCTTGATTTCTACCTCCGCAGCCTTTAGCATTGCGAAGAGCTCAGGAATCGTCTTATCCATCCCTTGCATATTATAGTTCATCACGAAGCTCTTGTAGCTTGGTGGCAGTGATTGAAGAACTCTATCAATGACACTATCATCAGGAAGATTAACTCCCAGTTGAGTCAAGTGGTTGTGGTACCCAGACATTCCGAGTATATGTTCACTGACAGAACTATTCTCCTCCATCTTGGAGGTGTAGAACTTATTGGAGACTTCATATCTCTCAATCTGGGCATTTGCTTGAAATATTAACTTCAACTCCTGGAACATCTAATATGCTCCATGACATTCAAAACACCGTTGAAGTCCTAGTTCTAAGCCGTAAAGCATGGCACACTGAACTATCGAGTAGTCATCAGCTTTGCTCTGCCAGTTGTTCATAACATCTGGCGTTGCTCCTACAGTGGGTTTGTCACCTAGCGATGCTTCCAGGATGTAATTCTTCTGTGCAACAATGAGGATAATCCTCAAGTTACGGACCTAGTCCGTGTAGTTGCTACCATCATCTTTCAACTTTGCTTTCTCTAGGTACGCATTGAAATTCAACGGGACAACAGCACGGGCCATCTATCTACAACAACATAGACATGCAAAATACTATCAGGTACTAAGTTCATGATAAATTAAAGTTCAATTAATCAAATTACTTAAGAACTCCCACTTAGAGAGACATCTCTCTAATCATCTAAGTGATCATGTGATCCATATCAACTAAACCATGTCCTAACATTACGTGAGATGGAGTAGTTTTCAATGGTGAACATCACTATGTTGATAATATCTACTATATGATTCACGCTCGACCTTTCGGTCTCTAGTGTTCCGAGGCCATATCTGCATATGCTAGGCTCGTCAAGTTTAACCCGAGTATTCCGCGTGTGCAAAGCTGGCTTGCACCCATTTTATGTGAACGTAGAGCTTATCACACCCGATCATCACGTGGTCTCTCAACACGACGAACTGTAGCAATGGTGCATACTCAGGGAGAACACTTATACCTTGAAATTTAGTGAGAGATCATCTTATAATGCTACCGCCGAACTAAGCAAAATAAGATGCATAAATGATAAACATCACATGCAATCAATATAAGTGATATGATATGGTCATCATCAGCTTGTGCCTTTGATCTCCATCTCCAAAGCACCATCATGATCACCATCGTCACCGGCTTGACACCTTGATCTCCATTGAAGCATCGTTGTCGTCTCGCCAACTATTGCTTCTATGAATATCACTACCGCTTAGTGATAAAGTAAAGCAATTACATGGCGATTGCATTTCATACAATAAAGCGACAACCATATGGCTCCTGCCAGTTGCCGATAACTGTGTTACAAAACATGATCATCTCATACAATAAAATTTAGCATCATGTCTTGACCATATCACATCACAACATGCCCTGCAAAAACAACTTAGACGTCCTCTACTTTGTTGTTGCAAGTTTTACGTGGCTGCTATGGGCTGAGCAAGAACCGTTCTTACCTACGCATCAAAAACCACAACGCGGTATAGTGATTGCTTTTTGATCTTCAAAAAGAACCCTGTTCATTAAATCCGATTCAACTAAAGCTGGAGAAACAGACACCCATGAGCCACCTGTGTGCGAAGCACGTCGATAGAACCAGTTTCACGTAAGCGTACGCGTAATGTCAGTCTGGGCCGCTTCATCCAACAATGCCGCTGAATCAAGAATCAACTAGTGACGGCAAGCAATATGTATATACCCACGCCCACAACTCCTTTGTGTTCTACTCATGCATATAACATCTACGCATAAACCTGGCTCGGATACCAAAAAAATCCTACGCACACGCAAGATCATGGTGATGCATAGCAACGAGAGGGGAGAGTATCGTCTATGTACCCCCGTAGATCATAAGCGGAAGTGTTATGACAACATGGTTGATGTACTCATACGTCTTCACGATCGACCGATCTAGCACCGAAGGTACGTCACCTCCGTGATCTGCACACGTTCGGCTCGGTGACGTCTCGCGAACTCACGATCCAGTAGAGCTCCGAGGGAGAGCTTCGTCAGCACAACGGCATGATGACGATGATGATGTTGCTACCGAAACAGGGCTTCGCCTAAGCACCGCTATGATATTACCGAGGTGGATTATGTTGGAGGGGGGCACCGCACACGGCTAAAGATCAATGACCAACTTGTGTGTCTATGGGGTGCCCCCTCCCCCGTATATAAAGGAGTGGAGGAGGGGGAGGGGGCCGGCCTCTCTAGGCGCGCCCCAAGGAGTCCTACTCCCATCGGGAGTAGGATTCCCCCTTCCCTTTGTTGGTTTTAGGAGAGAAGGAAGGAGAGGGAAGAAGGAAGGAAAGGGGGGTCGGCCCCCCACCCAATTCGGATTGGGCTTGGGCCCCCTCCTTTGTTTCTTTCCCCTCTCTTCCACTAAGGCCCATATACCTCCCGGGGGGTTCCGGTAACCTCCCGGTACTCTGGTATACTCCCGATTTCACCCGGAACCATTATGATGTCCAAACATAGGCTTCCAATATATTGATCTTTACGTCTCGACCATTTCAAGACTCCTCATCATGTCCGTGATCAAATTCGGGACTCCGAACTACCTTCGGTACATCAAAACACAAAAACCCGTAATACCGATCGTCACCGAACGTTAAGGGTGCGGACCCTACGGGTTCGAGAACTATGTAGACATGACCGAGACAACTATTGCTTCTATGACTATCGCTACCGCTTAGTGATAAAGTAAAGTAATTACATGGTGATTGCATTTCATACAATAAAACGACAACCATATGGCTCCTTCCAGTTGCCAATAACTGTGTTACAAAACATGATCATCTCATACAATAAAATTTAGCATCATGTCTTGACCATATCACATCACAACATGCCCTGCAAAAACAAGTTAGACGTCCTCTACTTTGTTGTTGCAAGTTTTATGTGGCTGCTACGGGCTGAGCAAGAACCGTTCTTACCTACGCATCAATAACCACAACGCGGTATAGTGATTGCTTTTTGATTTTCATAAAGAACCCTGTTCATTGAATCCGATTCAACTAAAGTTGGAGAAACTGACACCCACCAGCCACCTATGTGCGAAGCACGTCGGTAGAACCAGTCTCGCGTAAGCTTATGCGTAATGTCGGTCTGAGCTGCTTCATCCAACAATACCGCTGAATCAAGAATCAACTAGTGATGGCAAGCAATATGTATATACCCACGCCCACAACTCTTTTGTGTTCTACTCGTGCATATAACATCTACGCATAGACCTGGCTCTGATGCCACTGTTGGGGAACGTGGTAATTTCAAAAAATTCCAACGTACACGCAAGATCTATCATGGTGATGCATAGCAATGAGAGGGGAAGAGTGATGTCCATGTACCCTCGTAGACCGTAAGCGGAAGCATTATGACAACGCGGTTGATGTAGTCGTACGTCTTCACGATCCGACCGATCCTAGTACCGAAAGTACGGCACCTCCGCGATCTGCACATGTTCGGCTCGGTGATGTCCCACGAACTCTTGATCCAGTTGAGTGTCGAGGGAGAGCTTCGTCAACACGACGGCGTGATGACGGTGATGATCAAGCTACCGGTGCAGGGCTTCGCCTAAGCACTATGACGATATAACCGAGGTGGATTATGGTGGAGGGGGGCACCGCACACGGCTAAGAGATCAATGATCAACTTGTGTGTCTATGGGGTGCCCCCCGTATATAAAGGAGTGGAGGGGGGAGAGGGCCGGCCTCCTAGGCGCGCCCAAGGGGGGAGTCCTACTCCCGGTGGGAGTAGGATTCCCCCTTCCCTAGTTGGAGTAGGAGAGGGAAGGAAAGGGGAGAGGGAGAGAAGGAAAGGGGGGTCGGGCCCCCTTCCCAATTCTGATTGGGCTTGGGGGGCACCTGATGGGGTTATGTACCTAGGGTAGGGTCATGGACCTGATCCAAGTAACTTACCCCAGGCCATCCTTAGAAGAGGTCGCCTTCCAGTCGACCAATGAGGATTCACTCGACTGGCCTGAAGGACTCGACCACGAAGACTCACTCGACCACCAGGAGGTCAAGAGGCACTCTACACTGCAACGGCCTGTAATCAAGTAGACTTTATGATAGTAAAGGCACTTTATGTGGGGCGTTACCAGTAACGCCCTAGACTTAACTCACCTTAAACCCTCTCCTGCGTGGGCTGGCTGGGGTCCTGGCGCACTCTATATAAGCCACCCCCCTCCACAGGCAGGGGGGTTCGGCACCTTGTAGCTCATATACACATAATCCACTCGACCGCCTCCGGGCTCCGAGACGTAGGGCTGTTACTTCTTCCGAGAAGGGCCTGAACTCGTACATCCTTTGTGCTTACAACCTCTCCATAGCTAGGACCTTGCCTCTCCATACCTACCCCCTACTCTACTGTCAGGCTTAGAACCACGACAGTTGGCGCCGACCGTGGGGAAGGTGTTTTAGCGATTTTGTGGAGAAGTTGCGATTCTTCCGAGTACTTTCATCATGGTGTCTGCTGGAGTTTTGGTCGAGGGTCAAGAGATCCGTCTAGGCACTCTCACCTTCATCGCCGACGACTCCGCATGGCTCCAGGAGGCTCCACTCGACGTAGATGCGCTCCCCGTCCGCGGTGCGACGCATTTTCGCGCATGTGTCCGTGGCGTTCTACTGCGGCAACCGTCGACCCAGTATCGGTCGGCTCCTCCATCGTCCGCCCTCCCGGTCTCCCGCCCGCGCAAGCGCTCAGGCCGGTCGAGGCTTAAGCGATGGGTGAGTCACGCGGTGGCTCGCCAATCGGCCACCACCCAAGTTGCGGTAATCGAGCCCAACGAATCTCTCTACGGCTTGTTCGATCAGTCGACTGGCTCCGTAGAGACTGCATCCGAGTGCGGAAGCAGTGATCCAGCGGCGGAAATCTTGATGGTCGACGGGCCCCACAGCCCTCCTGGCTTCGCCCGTGGTGGTGGAGCAGGTGACGGCGGCGACCCTGCACGAGGCTACGAAGAGTACCAGCCCGAGCCACTCGACTCTCTGCAAAGAGAGGAACTTCGCCGCAGGAACGAGGATCCCCTGCGTATTCCCATCGCAGGAGAAACCCCCGAGGCTCGTGCCTTGGAGGAAGCGCGTCTGGCCAATTTGGCCGAGCGCACTCGACTGGAGAACCTTCAGCGAGCACTCGACGAGCGCGCGCGGCAACGAGTTCCCGACACCAGTCGACGTCAACTCTTTCCGCCGACTCAGGTATATCGAACCCCAATTCAGAATTTAGCAGCTGCGGCCCGTATAGCAGAGTCCATCCAGCCTTCGCAGTCAGAAGCTGGCAGAGGTTTGCTGCAGATCAGGGATCTGCTCCGGGTAGCAGGAGATCAGAATTCAGCCGTGTCTCAGTCGCGCAACAGAATTCACAGTCGATCCGTCACTGTGAATACGGTTCAGTCGGCTCACAGCCCCAGATCGCCTCCGCGGCACGAAGGGCGCGAGAATCGGCGAGATCAATATGGCGACAGATTCGACCGAGATGATAGGCGTCGAGTGCCCTATTCCCCTCCGAGGGGTGGGTCTTACGCTCCTCGGCAGCCAGATGATAGGCGTCAGTACAGTACAGGGCGTAGGGTTCCAGTTGACCCTAGAGAACCAGGCTTCGACGCGCGGTCCATTATCGTGCAAGGGTTGGTCGACCGGAACAGAGCCCATCGAGGTGCACTCGACAGAGATGTACCCACAAACAGTCGACTGCATGTTTCTGGTCCTGAATGTTTCAGCAGAGCTATCAGAGCCGCAGTTATTCCTCCCAATTTCAGGTTGGCTACAGGAGTCAGCAAGTTCACTGGTGAGTCTAAGCCTGAAACTTGGCTTGAAGACTACCGAGTGGCAGTTCAGATCGGTGGTGGGAACGACGAGGTGGCCATGAAACACTTGCCTCTCATGCTGGAAGGTTCTGTCAGGGCATGGTTGACTCAATTACCTCCTAGCAGCATTTACACTTGGGAAGATCTGTCCCGAGTGTTCATCAGAATGTTTGAAGGGACTTGCAAGCGACCAGCTGGATTGACAGAGTTGCAAGTCTGCGTGCAGAAAACTAATGAGACTCTCAGAGAGTATATTCAGAGGTGGATCACTTTGCACCACACTGTAGAGAATGTGTCCGATCATCAGGCAGTCTGCGCCTTCAAAGATGGTGTCAAGAACAGAGAACTGAGTTTGAAATTTGGTCGAACCGGTGACATGACCTTGAGTCGGATGATGGAGATTGCTACCAAGTACGCCAACGGCGAAGAAGAAGACCGACTCCGAAGCGGCAAGCACAAGCCGAGTCAGTCGGAAAAAGGAAACACCAGTCGGAAACAGAAGCGGAAGGCTGAACCGGCAGCTCCTGGAGAGGCTCTGGCCGTGACTCAAGGAAAGTTTAAGGGGAAACCAAAAGGATCCTGGAACCCCAAGAAGGTAAAGGATAAAGAAGGGAACGACGTGATGGACATGCCATGTCACATTCACACGAAGAAAGACGAAGAGGGGAATATCATTTACCCAAAGCACACCACTCGTCAATGTCGACTCCTGATCCAGCAGTTTCAGGGAAAACAGTCTAAGGACAAGGAGAAGGAGTCGGACAAGGCCGAAGACAAAGAGGACAGTGAGGGAGGATATCCGCATATCAACTCCACTCTGATGATCTTTGCAGATGTGGAAAGCAGAAGTCGACTGAAAGTGATTAACCGAGAGGTGAACATGGTTGCCCCGGCAAAGGCAAATTATCTGAAGTGGTATCAAACACCCATCACATTCGACCAATCTGATCACCCGACTCATATTGCCACCCCTGGGAGGCAAGCTTTGGTGGTCGACCCAGTTGTCGAAGGCACTCGACTGACAAAGGTGCTGATGGATGGTGGAAGTGGGCTGAACTTATTGTATGCAGACACATTGAAAGGTATGGGCATTCCGATGTCCCGACTGAGCACTAGTAACATGAGCTTCCATGGAGTTATACCAGGGAAGAAGGCCGAGTCACTCGGCCAGATAGCTTTGGACGTGGTGTTTGGTGATTCGAAGCATTTTCGCAAAGAAAAGTTGACGTTCGAGGTCGTGGATTTTCAGAGTGCATATCATGCCATTTTGGGGAGACCAGCCTATGCACGGTTTATGGCTCGACCATGTTACGTGTACCTCAAATTGAAGATGCCCGGTCCCAAAGGTGTGATCACTGTCACCGGTGATAGGAAAAAGGCAGAAGAGTGCTTTCAGAAGGGCTCCAAGATTGCCGATTCCCAGGTGACAGCAGTCGAGTTCGAAGAATACAAGCAAAACGCAGATCCGAGTGACTTGCTGCGATCCAAGAAGCCCGCCACAGAGTCTGCATTCCAGTCGTCCGGTGAGACGAAGCCTGTTCACATTCACCCGACCGACCCCGAAGCAGCTCCGACCCGCATCTCCACGACACTCGACCCAAAATAGGAAGAAGCGCTCATCCAGTTCCTCCGTGAGAACCGGGACATTTTTGCATGGAAGCCCTCTGACATGCCAGGTGTTCCCAGGGGGCTGGCTGAGCATCGCTTAAGAGTCGACTCATCTGCCAAACCAGTCAAAGAGCATCTTCGGCGGTCCGCCGTCCAGAAGAGAAAAGCCATTGGTGAAGAAGTGGCTCGACTGTTGGCGGCAGGATTTATCCGAGAGATATACCACTCCGAGTGGCTCGCTAATGTCGTCATGGTTCCTAAGAAGGACAAGTCGCTCCGAATGTGCATTGATTTCAAGCACATCAACCGGGCCTGCCCGAAAGATCACTTTCCTCTCCCTCGCATAGATCAAATCGTTGACTCGACCGCGGGATGCGAGAGGTTATCTTTTTTAGATGCTTACTCCGGGTACCACCAGATCCGTCTGTACGGGCCCGATGAGGTAAAAACAGCTTTCATCACTCCATTCGGGTGCTTCTGCTATATCACCATGCCATTCGGCCTCAAGAATGCCGGAGCCACATTTATGCGAATGATTCAGAAGTGTCTACTCACTCAAATCAGTCGGAATGTGGAAGCTTATATGGATGATATTGTTGTCAAGTCATGAAAAGGGTCCGACCTGCTCGTTGACCTCGCCGAAACATTTGCCAACCTCAGAAGGTATGATATCAAGCTCAATCCATCAAAGTGCACATTTGGAGTTCCTGGTGGCAAGTTACTCGGTTTTCTCGTTTCCGAACGGGGAATCGACGCTAACCCAGAGAAAATTGGCACCATTCTCCGAATGAAACGCCCTGTGCGAGTGCACGATGTCCAGAAGCTTACTTGATGCTTGGCCGCATTAAGTCGATTCATCTCACGACTCGGTGAAAAGGCATTGCCTCTTTACCGACTGATGAAGAAGGCAGACAAGTTCGAGTGGACTCCAGAAGCTGATGCAGCGTTTGCCGAGCTAAAAGCTCTGCTCTCCACCCAGCCGGTGCTTGCTGCTCCAATCAGCAAAGAGCCTCTGTTGCTCTACATCGCAGCCACAGGACAAGTCGTCAGTACTGTGCTAACGGTCGAGCGGGAAGAAGAAGGAAAAGCTCTCAAAGTTCAGCGCCCAGTGTATTATTTGTCTGAAGTCTTGACTCCATCCAAGCAGAGATATCCTCATTATCAGAAGCTTGTGTATGGAATATACATGACCACAAAGAAGGTTGCTCATTATTTCTCTGACCATTCCATCACAGTCGTCAGCGACGCTCCACTATCAGAGATTTTGCACAACAGAGATGCAACTGGTCGAGTGGCCAAATGGGCGATTGAACTTCTTCCCCTTGATATCAAGTTTGAGGCAAAGAAAGCCATTAAGTCCCAGGCAATAGCAGATTTCCTCGCCGAGTGGATTGAACAGCAGCAGCCGACTAAAGTTCACTCGGAGCATTGGACCATGTTCTTTGATGGCTCTAAGATGTTGAATGGTTCCGGTGCTGGGGTTGTCCTGGTTTCCCCCAGAGGAGATAAGCTCAGATATGTGCTCCAGATTCACTTTGATTCCTCCAACAATGAGGCAGAATATGAGGCCCTTTTATATGGGTTGCGCATGGCCATTTCACTCGGCGTCTGACGCCTGATGGTCTATGGAGACTCGGATTTAGTGGTCAATCAGGTGATGAAAGAGTGGGACGTGAGAAGCCCAGCCATGACTGGATACTGCAGTGCAGTGAGGAAGCTGGAAAAGAAGTTCGAGGGGTTGGAGCTCCATCATATACCCCGACTAAAAAATCAAGCAGCTGATGATCTAGCAAAGATAGGTTCCAAGAGAGAAGCCATTCCGAGTGGTGTGTTCTTGGAGCATATACACACTCCGTCAGTCAAAGAAGATCCTTTCACCGAAGAAACTCCACAGCCCAAGAGTGCCACAGATCCGACTGAAGTTGAAGTCCCAGCGGTGGTCGACTTGATCATGGAGGTTTTGCTGGTCATTCCCGACTGGACGATTCCGTATGTCGCATATATCTTGAGGAAAGAGCTTCCGGAGGATGAGGAAGAGGCCCGACAGATCGTCCGTCGATCTAAGGCCTTTACCATAATCAAAGGACAATTATACAGAGAAAGCGCGACTGGAGTCAGTCAGAAGTGCATAACACCAGAAGAAGGTCGACTCATCCTCAAAGATATCCACTCGGGGACCTGTGGTCATCATGCGTCCTCTCGGACCATCGTGGCCAAAGCATACCGAGCTGGATTTTACTGGCCAAAGGCGAATGAGATGGCAAAAGAGATAGTGGATAAGTGCGAGGGATGTCAGTTCTACTCGAATATGTCGCACAAGCCTGCGTCAGCTTTGAAGACTATCCCACTCGTCTGGCCTTTTGCAGTCTGGGGGCTGGACATGGTCGGTCCTTTGAGAACAGGACGAAGTGGCTTCACGCATGTACTGGTGGCAGTCGACAAGTTCACCAAGTGGATCGAGGCTAAACCAATCAAGAGCCTTGACACCGGTACTGCTGTTAGCTTCATCAGGGAACTAATATTCAGATATGGAGTCCCGCACAGCATCATTACAGATAATGGGTCGAACTTTGACTCAGAGGAATTCAGAGCTTTCTGCGACTCCCAGGGCACACGGGTCGACTACGCATCAGTCGCCCATCCGCAGTCGAATGGACAAGCAGAGCGAGCTAATGGACTGATTCTTAAGGGATTGAAGCCTCGACTGATGCGTGATCTCAAACACGCGGCTGGAGCTTGGGTCGACGAACTTCCATCTATACTCTGGGGACTGCGGACCACGCCTAATCGGTCGACCGGAAGAACTCCATTCTTCTTGGTCTATGAAGCAGTCTTGCCGAGTGATCTTCTCCACAATGCTCCTCGAGTTGAAATCTACAACGAAGCAGAAGCTGAACAGGCGCGGCAGGACGCAGTCGACCTTTTAGAGGAAGAAAGGGAGATGGCTCTGATCCGGTCGACTATCTACCAACAGGATTTGCGCCGTTTCCACGCCAGAAATGTGAGAGGTCGAGCCTTCCAGGAAGGGGATTTGGTTCTCCGAGTGGATCAGCACAAACCACACAAGCTTGCTCCTTCTTGGGAAGGCCCCTTCATCGTCACCAAGGTCCTCCACAACGGGGCGTACCGTCTTTACAACGTCGAGCGTAATATCGATGAGCCCCGAGCTTGGAACGCGGAGCTACTCCGCCCATTCTACACTTAAGTTTTATCACTCGGATGAGTTGCAATAAAGTACTTTTGTAGTTCACGGACCTCAAAATAATAGTGTCATAGTCCCTCCATAATTTTTGTCACTTTTTATTTTTGTCCACATAATATTCCCCCTCAGTGGGTGACTTAGCTGCGAATCCATTTCGCCTAAGTTTGTAAAAATCCTACTGAGTGGTGAGCCAGACTCCCACTCGGAGGCTTAGCCGCGAATCCGTTTCGCCTAAGTTTATCAAAATCCTACCGAGTGGTAAGCCAGCCTTTCACTTGGGGGCTTAGCTGCAGCCCTGTGCTCGCCTAAGTTATAAAAATCCTACCGAGTGAAGAGCAACCCTTTCACTCGGGGGCTTAGCTGCAGCCCTGTGCTCGCCTAAGTTATAAAAATCCTACCGAGTGAAGAGCAACCCTCTCACTCGGGGGCTTAGCTGCAGCCCTGTGCTCGCCTAAGTTATAAAAATCCTACCGAGTGAAGAGCAACCCTCTCACTCGGGGGCTTAGCTGCAGTCCAAGCACTCGCCTAAGTTATAAAAATCCTACCGAGTGAAGAGCAACCCTCTCACTCGGGGGCTTAGCTGCAGTCCAAGCACTCGCCTAAGTTATAAAAATTCCACCGAGTGAAGAGCAACCCTCTCACTCGGGGGCTTAGCTGCAACCATGTGCTCGCCTAAGTTATAAAAATCCTACCGAGTGAAGAGCGACCCTCTCACTCGGAGGCTTAGCTGCAGCCCTGTGCTCGCCTAAGTTATAAAAATCCTACCAAGCGGTAAGCCCGACTTCCACTCGGAGGCTTAGCTGCGGCCCAGTGCTCGACCGCAGGATAAGTCGATTGCAATAAAGGCGCCTTGCTTTGAACCTGCAAAAGACATTTCGAGCCGAAGGCAATCGTATTCAAGCACCAAATTCAAGTTTGAATCGACATCTAAAGGAACCGAAAGTGCTCGGGCATCAAGCCCGTTAAGGTTTGTCGGTTACAATTCCACTCGGCATACCGAGGCAAATTTAAAGTATCGAGCCAGAAGAGGTTTTTTACCCCTCCTGTGGAGGGCTGGAAGGTGCAACGAATTCATCAAGGTCAATTCCGTCGGCGATCCGAGTGGCAGCTGCAAGGAAAGTTTCCATAAAGGACCTGAAGTCGTGCTTCTTGGTATTGGCCACCCGAAGGGCCGCCAGCTTCTCTTCTCGCGCATCTTTGCAGTGGACTCAGGCCAAACACAGAGCGACATCTGCACCACACCGAGCCGAGGACTTCTTCCACTCCTGCACTCGACCAGGAATCGTGTTCAAGCGAGCCATCAGCGTCTCAAGGTCATTCTGAAGTGTCTCCTCAGGCCAGAGCGTCGAGTCGATGCGAGATGTGGCGGCCTTCAGCCTTGCGAGATAGTCCACGACAGCTGCAACACGAGACTCCAGTCGGAAAATATCCATGGCAACTTCGTCGTTCACCGGAGAATTGACGGGGTCGAGGTTTGGCTCCAGTCGGCTAGTTTCTTCTTCAAAGTTTTGACAAAATTCTGCAAGGGTGATCACTAAGTCAAGAGGATGGTCAAATGGAAAAATCACGATTGGAAACGTCTGCCAAGCATAGAGATTTACCTTCAAGCATAAGAAACAACTTCTTGGCAAGTCCACTCAGGAAAGCCTCCAGATCAGTTTTCTTCCCAGTCAATTTGCTGACTTGGTCGGTCAGGGCAGCTTTGTCAGTTTTCAGTCGACTGATCTCCTTGTTGGCAATACCAAGAGCAGCTTTCAGATTGGCATTGTCTTGCTCAAGCTTGGTGACTGAAGCTAACTTCTCGTTAGCAAGCTTGACCTTCTCAGCTAGCTCAAGGTCTTTCTTCTGTTGGGCCTCCCTTACCTTACCTGCAAGTTACAGCAAGATCAGATTTCGAAACAAGCAAGGGAAAAAGCAATCGTCAGGGTCTCACCAAACATACCTTCGGTCTCCTCCTTTGCCTTTGTCAGCTTCTCCTGAACCAGCTTCAAGCTCATCTCGACTTGAGTATGTTTTTGTTCCAGCTCTGAGTAGCGAGTCACAAGATCACAGGAGTTCTGCGAAGAACCAATCGACTAAATGTCAAATATAATTCACTTCCGAGTGAAAAAGAGAAAAACACACGTTTCTAAGACTACAGCCAAATACAAGCATTCGACCGTAGTCTCGGGGACTACACCCAGTGGGTGCACTCAGCGTGCCCCCACTAATCCTGTTGAAGACAAAGTCGACCAGTCGACCTTACAAAAAAAACGAGATGCATTCTCTAAGACTGTGATCAACTGCAAGCAGTCGACCACAGTCTCGGGGACTACACCCAGTGGGTGCACTCAGCGTGCCCCCACCGGTTTGTGAAATCCAGTCGACCAGTCGACTGACAGAAAGATCGACATCATAAAGCCTAAGGCCGACTGCCAGCAGTCGACCTTAGCCTTGGGGACTACACCCAGCGGGTGCACTCAGCGTGCCCCCGCTAACACGGAGTTTATTCGACACACCCAGTGGGTGACTACTATAAATTCCGGAAAAGAAAAGTTTTTGGTAGCATATCCAACAGAACAAACAGCGGTCGACTGACCTGGACATTGCTTTGGAGGGCAGAACTGGCGTCATAAGCTGCCTGGCTCGCATCCCGGATGGTCTTCAGCTGCTCCATCATGAGTCCCGCCTGGCGTATTGCCTCCTTCGCTGCGCCAGCTTGGTCCTCTGGGACGTGGTGCGTCGTGAAGAGGGAGGGCTGCTGAGCACTCGTCAGCGGATTTGCGAAGGACACCGTGTGTCGAGTGGTGTTCTCTTCCTCTACAGTCAGAATCTCAGGCGCCGTCACATCCTGAAGCACCTTACTGGCGGACGCTTTCCGACTCCTCCTGCGCGCCAGTGGTTCTTCATCCTCGTCATCATCAGGAAGATTGATAACAGTATTGGGTGGAGCTGCGGAGAAGAATCAGAATCAGAGATCGCGAGTCAGTCGATTAAGAACGGCGTCAAGAATACAGTACCTGGGTTCGAAGTCGCTGCGTCCTCCATCTCGTGGTCATCAGCCCGAGATGAGGTTTCAGAAGTAGCAGCACTGCAACTCCAAAGGATCAGTCGACCAGCTTTAGCGTCGACCAGAGACAAAGTTCACACAAAATGAGAAGATTCAAACGACACAATTACCCTGATATGGTGGGGATGGACACCTTCATCTTCGGCAGGAGCTTTTTCGGCTTTGGCGGAGCCCCCCTAGGCTGCTTCGGCGCCTTTTCAATCGGCGCTGGAGAGGTGGTCCTAGGGCGCTTGGTCGACTGCGTCACAACCCCCTTGCCACGTTCAGTCGAAGGGTCGTGGACGAGCTTCGACCGCCTTTCCGAGTGCGGTGGCACGACCTCCTCCTCTTCCTCCTCGTCTTCGGCGTCATCATCATCGCCGCCGTCCTCATCATCGTCGTCGTCGTCCCCTGCAACGTCCGAGTCCCATTCCTCCTCGTCCTGGCTCTCGCCCCCACTCGCCTCACCCTCCTCAGTCGGAGTTTGTGCCCCATTGGGCATCGAGTACAGCTCGGTGAGGGCCTAGCAGATATCAAGACAATGATCAGTCGACCAGTCGGCAGAGTAGACAGAGATGAATGCGACAAGAATGCAGTGGAGAGCAGGGCAAGTGTACCTTATTTGGATCACTGTTGTGGTCGAGTGGAGGAATCCTTCTGGCTCCGCGTGGGTTGTCCTTGTTTCCGGTGACGGCTGCCATCCATCTTTCCAGAGTGACATCGTCGACTACTTCCGGATGGACTCTAGTCTCGTCTTCGGTCCCACAGTACAACCACATGCAGTGGCTCCGGAACTGGAGGGGCTGGATGCGACGCCTGAGGAAGACCTCCAGGAGATCCATGCCCGTCACTCCCTCCCGAACCAACTGCACCACGCGCTCCATCAACATCTTCACATCAGCTTTCTCCTCCGGGATCAACTTCAGAGAGGAGGGCTTGTTCACTCGGTCCATGGTAAACTGTGGGAGTCCACTCGACTGTCCAGGCGTCGACTGGTCCCGGTAGTACAACCAGGTCGACTGCCAGCCTCTGACTGACTCGGGAAAGGTCATGGGCGGAAAGGTGCTCTTGTTCCTCACCTGGATGCCCAAACCCCCACACATTTGGACGACTCGGGTCTTTTCGTCGCCTGGACTCGCCTTCTTCACGGTCTGAGAGCGACACGTGAATATATGCTTGAACAAACCCCAGTGCGGTCGACAGCCCAAGAAACCCTCACACATGGACACGAACGCAGCAAGATAGGCAATGGAGTTTGGGGTAAAATGGTGGAGCTGCGCTCCGAAGAAATTCAAGAAGCCACGAAAGAAAACACTCGGCGGCAAGGAAAACCCACGATCCACATGGGTGGCCAAAAGCACACACTCACCCTCTTCTGGCTGAGGCTGCCACTCCTTCCCCGGAAGCCTCGCAGCTCCGTGGGGGATCAAGCCCTCGTTGGCCATGTCGAGAATGTCATTCTCAGTGATGGTCGACTGGATCCAGTCTCCTTGGACCCAGCCTTTCGGCAGGCGGGATCTGGACGAGGACCCTCCGCGGCTGGTGGATCTCCCCTTCGCCTTCTCCGACGCCGACGCCTTCTTTGCACGCTCCAGCGCCGCCGTCTTCTCCTTGGCCATGGTCGCCGGCGAGATGCGCGAAGGGAAGTGGTGCGGAGGCGAGAGCGAGCACGCTGGGCGGAGAAGAAGGAAACAGAGAAAGAGAGAGAATGCTGAGGCGCGGCACAGGAATCCTCGCCGGGCGCATTTATAAGGTCCCTTCCGAGTGGATGACAGGTGGGCCCGGTCGATCTAATCATATCTGGAGCAGTTATGCAGATGGGATACGTGGCGAAAAGGGCAGCGCGGAGATCGAGGCGTCCATGCCCCGTCCCATCCGAACGCCGCGGTCCGCCCCGCTTCGCGCGCGTCCCCAAATTTCGCATCCCGCGGAATCCGCGAACAGCAAATCAGTCTGTCAGGCGCGGCGTTTCCGGCGATCCGTCGCTCGGAGACCGTCGAAGCCTGAAAGATCACTCGACGCAAAAAACAGAATGGATCGAGTCGACTGAGGGCAGGTTGCTTCCTGTCGACGAAGAGATTCTTTGGTCCAGAACAGCGCACAACCAGAGCGCAAAAGTTAATCGGAAACGACATCAACTCTTTCTTCACTCGAAGCCTCAATCCATTCGGGGGCTAATGATGGGGTTATGTACCTAGGGTAGGGTCATGGACCTGATCCAAGTAACTTACCCCAGGCCATCCTTAGAAGAGGTCGCCTTCCAGTCGACCAACGAGGATTCACTCGACTGGCCTGAAGGACTCGACCACGAAGACTCACTCGACCACCAGGAGGTCAAGAGGCACTCTACACTGCAACGGCCTGTAATCAAGTAGACTTTATGATAGTAAAGGCACTTTATGTGGGGCGTTACCAGTAACGCCCCAGACTTAACTCACCTTAAACACTCTCCTGCGTGGGCTGGCTGGGGTCCTGGCGCACTCTATATAAGCCACCCCCCTCCACAGGCAGGGGGGTTCGGCACCTTGTAGCTCATATACACATAATCCACTCGACCGCCTCCGGGCTCTGAGACGTAGGGCTGTTACTTCTTCCGAGAAGGGCATGAACTCGTACATCCTTTGTGCTTACAACCTCTCCATAGCTAGGACCTTGCCTCTCCATACCTACCCCCTACTCTACTGTCAGGCTTAGAACCACGACAGCACCCCCACCTTGGCCGCCTCCTCCTTTCCACTATGGCCC